>NC_091821.1:151968570-152158570 GCF_038994185.2 Dermacentor albipictus
GGCTGAACATTGGAAGACGAAGGTAATTTTCAATGGCCTGGTAAAAGAGCAAGAATTCATGGTCGTCAGTGAGTATCTAGAATGTGTGCAGAAGTACGTTTATCTGGTTCATTTACTCACAGGGGATTCTGTATCATGAGAAGGAAATTCACAGAATAATAATATTCTGTGAATTTAATATAATATTCTGGAGCGTGTGCCATAGGAATTACCAAATAATTTCCAGGAGCTTACACTTATCACTGAAAAGAAAAGTTTGCATTCATTGCATTCTAACATATTGGGCAGAAACTTGGTGGCTAAGAAATATGCAACCATGTGCTGCGCGATCATATACCATCCTTACGGACGTGCGGGTGCTGCTGGCCTTTCCTTGAGGCCTTATGAAATAGTGATTATAATATTGCCTCATTTTTTACAGCGAAGTTGTATAGCTGTACCTCCCAATGGGTCTGCCGTCTCCGTAGGCAAACACTAGGGAGGCACGCGCCGCCTGCACCGCTGGATTCCTTGCGCACCAGCAGATGGCGCTCGCCTCCGCGCATCCATCGCAGCGGCGGCGCCGGCCGTGCGGGGGAAGGGTGACAAATGAACCAGAAAGCTCGCCTTCGCGCGCAGCGTTCGCCACAAGCGTTTGCCGGTTAAGATTACGATTGCATAAGCTGCAGTTTGGGGGGAGCATCAACTGTAGCATACGAAGCAAGGAGTGACGTAATTACACTTTCGTATATAAAAGAAGAACCCGCCTAGTAACTGAGTTGTGTTGTGACAGGGCAATGAGAAGCCCACGTGTAGTGAAGATTCCTGCAGAACAGCGTGCATACGACGCACGACGAAAGTGTGGTTAAGTGCACTTCTCTTCTCTCCGGTCCACTCATTGTAGGTGCACGAAGTGGCGGTACAAGCCAAGTCACAGGCGTTTGAAAGGTCTTAGGCTAATAATTAGGTAAAGTGTGTGTGAAAGTCGCCATGTCAATAATTTCAAGCTATGTCGCAACGGGTAACCGCTCTAGTCGTTTACAGCTTCGCTCTCTAACCACCTTCACAGAGTGGATCGGAGACCTTTTTTTTTTCTTTCTTTAATTGGCACCGCAATAAAGACATTTAGGCGCTTTGCAATAAGGGCACTGCTATTCCTTCGAGGGTGCAGTGAACGGGCGAGCGCGGTGTCGCTTGTCGGCACTATAACAGACGCCCGCAAAAGGAAGCTGTCGAAAAGGGGCGTGTACTGATTTGCCGTGAGAATCTGCAGATGCATGATGTGCGATCATGCTACCGGTTGACCGCGCTTCTTTCTTTCCTTGTCGCTTAATATGGGTTTTGCTTCCTTCTCGCGCTCTTACGACGCCGCAAGTTAAGTGCGCTGCCACTTCGGTTGCATCCTTATCTTAGCGTAAAAACCTTTTGGCTAAGAAATTGCGTACGAAAGGCGCGGTTTAGTGAATTCCGCTCCTCAAGTTTAAATAGCCACAACGGCTACGACACAGTGACCGCACTACGGTTTGCCCCCCTCCCCCCCCCCTCTTTGTTACGCTGCTTACTTTGTTACAACACACTGGTTTGGCTTGCCATTTGTAAGTGACTCTTTGAGAGACGTAATATTTTTACAAACTTTTGTTTTTTTTTAACATTATTTTGTAATAGTGCGACCTTCATATGTAATTTTCTTTTCGCTCCTGCGTTATGTTCTGTTCCTATTTGCGCGCTCTATTTGTCGTTGCGTCATTTTATTCTTTGTGGCCTGCCATCTTGCTGTTTCTTTCCTTTTGAATTCCCTTCTTCCTATCTAGAACTTCTGTTTGTATCCCCTCCTTGGAGAGAGGAAGAGAGAGAACCCTTTAATGAAAGGCAGAAATTTTAGCCGCCGTATAGACATCGCTGACATGCTACTCTGCATGGGGAGGGGAATTGAGGAGAGAAATAAAGAACGAGAGAGGCGGAAAAAAAAGGAAAAAGTTAAAAAAAATAGGCACTTAGTTTTCTGACTCGTCGGCAACGGCGTGCGCAATGGTAGAGTCCTTCAGTGTATGAACCATCCTACAATGAGGTGACAGAATTCGCCGCGTGAAAGGTGCATGAGGGTGATAGAGTAGAACCATGTTGACCATTAGTTGACCAATGCTTTGTAAGTATGTAAATAAAAAATTCATCGCACGCCTCTGTTGCGTGAGGCAGGCTAAAGGGCCTAAGACACAGACAAATGGCAAAGGTCTCTGTTTAAGTGAATGCATGCAATGTTCATAGAACGCGCGCGCGTCGGCGTACTCCCGACACTCAAACAGGATATCCTCCACTGTTTCGATTGAGCCACAGTTGCTGCAGTGTGAACTTGTCACTTGATCGAAGCGGTACCGTAAGGCATTTCCATAGGCGGTGTTCAGGCGAAGACGATGATATTGAGTTTCCAAATGACGAGGAATGCTGGATGGGAGTCTGGATCTGAGAGTTGGGTCGATTGAGTATAGGAAAGGACAATGTTGCATCGGCAAGCTCCAGAGCCGATCCTTTTCTTCAGAAGCAAATCCTTATAAAGAGAAGACAGACATTGTGCACTTCTCGGTGGCAATCGCAACCCCTGTTCTTTCCTTGCCTGTATGTTTTCATATTGAATAGTAGTAGTAGTAGTAGTAGTAGTAGTAGTAGTAGTAGTAGTAGTAGTAGTAGTAGTAGTAGTAGTAGTAGTAGTAGTAGTAGTAGTAGTAGTAACAATAATAATAAAAATAATAATTATAATGACAATATTGTTACTTGTCCAGCACGGTTACGCATATCCGATCTTCTATCACAGCGTTTGAAGACATGTCATGCCATAAGATAGCGCCACGACAATTCTGCGTCAATTCGGCGCGCAGTTTTCGGTCTTAGTAATGTCAGGCGGGAATGATAGGCTTCCCATTTCGCTAAGCGCTGCTCGTTACGTTTCGAAGAAAACTGTATATATATATATATATATATATATATATATATATATATATATATATATATATATATATATATATATATATATATATATATATATAGTCATATCATAAGCCAACAAACATTGACACCGAGTTCTCCTTGGTGTCAATGTTTGTTGGCTTATCATAGCTAGAAGCGTACGGTGAGGGGCTAGTTGGTATGACATTATGAGAACAAAGAAAAACTGCGCAAGAAAGAACCACACGACACAGGCGCAGACTAGCAACTGGTTTAATGCTCCAACGCCTCTTTCCCACCGACAACAGAACGCATGCGCACGAACCACAAAGACCAATGCCGCTATCATGTAGTCAAGCCTAGAAACGCCAACTCCTTGCGGTACAAATGTATGGAAGCCTCGCTAACACATTTATCAGGCCCTAATCTCGCGATTTCTAAAGCTTCGATTACTTCACGCTCTGTCTTATCCCTTGCGCGTCCGACAGTCCTGCCGAAAAGTGGGGTACGAACTTTGCCGTCATGCCTGCAGGTCTTGCAATGCTTAGGAAGATGCTGTCCTCTAGAATCATCTAGAAATCGCGAGATTAGGGCCTGATAAGTGTGTTAGCGAGGCTTCCATACATTTGTACCGCAAGCAGTTGGCGTTTCTAGGCTTGACTACATGATAGCGGCATTGGTCTTTGTGGTTGGTGCGCATGCGTTCTGTTGTCGGTGGGAAAGAGGCGTTGGAGCATTAAACCAGTTGCTAGTCTGCGCCTGTGTCGTGTGGTTCTTTCTCTGTCTTGTTCTTTTTTTCGCAGTTTTTCTTTGTTCTCATAATTCTTATGATATGACTAATAAAATCGGGCCCCTCGGTTAACCCCCTTTCTTCTCGTATATATATATATATATATATATATATATATATATATATCGGTGGTTCTCGCCAAGATCGGTGACAAGCGCAAGTTCCCCTCGCGCCATCTGCGGAAGGCAAATGCTCATATTTCGTGAGGGAACTAACCTGGCTATAGGCTGCATGAAACTATTGGAATCTAACAAATTCCGCTTCTATGAACAAAATGGCGCTGGAAGTGTGTTAATTACGACGTTCGTATGTGCTCTGTTTTTATCGCACGTGCGGTAAAACTTGATCTTATGTCCCTGCCAGACTTGTGTTTACGTCCAGTGAGCATATATCTGCTGTTCGCCGCCACCGCGACGGCGGATTTCGTCGATCCTAAATCCTTTAGGATTCAACGATGCAAGCGCGCTGTCCTTGATCCTCGAGCAGCAATATCGCACACATAGCGTCTTCCTCGCAATACATCGCCCTGAAACGGCGCCTTTAGTCGGCGCCGCTTTTGTTGTACCCGCCTCGGAGCGCGGTGTGGCTTACGCATCAAAACAGTGCCACGGCCGATCCACTTAGGTCGGCTGGCGTCCCGTTTTCAAGCCCACTCGAATATCAGCGGCACCGCTGCTTGGGTATGAGGATTTTAAAGCGGATGTCGCTACTCCTGACAATAGGACATGCACACTTGAAATAACCTTAGAAGCAGTATAAGCCGCGACCGTCTCAATCCAGCTGACCCCGGTCCGAAATGTCAGAGCAAACGGCACTAAAATGCACTAGACCTCACGGTAACATTATGAGGGAGGGGAGGAGGAAAGAGAAAAGAAGAAGGCAGGGAGGTTAACCAGAATAGCGTCCGGTTGGCTACCCTACACCGGGGGAATGGGAAAGGGGAAAGCAAAGATCACAGGGAGAGAGAGGAGGGAAGGAAAGAAGGAAATTGCGGCAAGTTCGCTGACGCGTGTGGTTTTACAGAAATCTGCATTAATAGTCACAGGTGGTCGCACAAACCCGTCGTCCTTAAGAAACACAAAAGCGCCTTCACCGCTTTATGGGCCGACGGGCGATGGGGGCGGTGTTCCAGCAGCACCTGCACAGAAAGCGGCCGATTGTCCAGTTTTTGGAAAGCTTTGGCAAGTTCTTGTCTCTCTAGGGCATATCTTGTACAGTGGCACAGTAGGTGGTCGATGTTTTCTTCGGTGCCACAGACCTCGTATGCTGCACTGTCAGTCACTGCAATTAATGTAGAGTATGTCTTTGTGAAGGCAACTCCTAACCAAAGGCGACAGAGAAGCGTAGCTTCACGTCGAGGAAGTCCGGGTGGAGGTCGGAGCTGCAGGGAGGGGTTTAGTCGATGTAGTCGTGTCAGTCGTAAGTTTTGCGAGTTCCACTCGGTCACTGTGAGGCTACGTGCCAGGTGTCGAAGCTGCCTTGCAGCGTCAGTCCTCGAAAGTGGACTCGGAACGCTGTGCTCTTCTTGATGAGCTGTGCGAGCAGCGTTATCGGCGGAATCATTGCCACTGATTCCACAGTGGCCAGGTACCCACTGAAAAACGTCTTCGTGGCCGTTTTGTTGGACATCATGGTGAAGTTTCACGGTAACATTATGAGAAACAAAGAGGTCAAGGCCACGGAAGATGTTGTCAAAACGTCGGTCACTCGTTCCTTAGCATATAATATACGGACGCTAGGTAGCTGCAAATATTCAATGATACCGATACAGGTATGTTTCCGCCTTCAACCAAGCAGGTATCCGTAGTGCCAGTTCATGTCGCAACATTGCTCGTACCGTATGACGGTTAATGTACCACTTTATTCATCTTTTGAACTGATTTTAAAAAGCCGCTTGTGGCAATTACCGCTGTTGCGTCTTTTAATGTGGACTACTAGAAGTGGCGCACAGGACTTGCCTGATAAATCACAATGTTCAAGCAGCTAATTCGCACAAGTTTCACTAAACAGCCTTTTAATCGATCACTTTACATATAGGGGATATTTCGATTGTAGAAACGAAGCCGAAAAATAACGGAGTCATGTGTCAATTCCGACCCTGTAGCAGCAGTTTCAAGATATCTGTTCCTAAATTTTCCTTACAAAAATGCAGTCGCGTTACAGTTAGTTGCGTTCCAAAACCTGAAACGGAAGCTTTTTGGAAATTATGAGAGAGTTATAGCTGGGCGGGCTTAGGGGCCGGCGGGCGAGTGGAGACGGCAGCGGAGCGGAAGAGTCTTAGCTCAGCGATCCCTCGCTCGATCGAGTGGTGTTTGGAGTGGAGTTAAGAGTGGGACGCTTTGCTTCGCCACCTGTCGAACCAGGTTGGAGTTACTGCGAAAAGATCAGCACGCGCACTTCAGGTTCTCGATCGCGGTCATCCACTTCAAATGGTCGCCAAACAGCCTCGTTGCTAAAACCTCCCGCAGGCTACAGAGGTCCTCTTCAGTGGCCAAGCACCTCCGAGGCCTTTTCGCCTGCAAGAGAGCCAGCACCGCGTCTGAAGACGACGCCGACGAGATGCCACTGCTGCTCGTGCGCACGGTCGTCATTCGCTTCGCAAGAACGCTGGCCACGCCAGCGTACCGCACGTGCGCAGTGGCGTCCACGCTGGCCCGCTGAACTATAACTCTCTATTAACTGTGACGCAAACGTATTCCTTAGCACATCTTGAGGACAGATACCTCAGAACTCGGTAATTCTCGTTAATTGGGAACAGTGATTACGCATATTGAGATTCTGATATGTTGCGCAAATAATGTTTGATTTTTTGAGTAATCCAAAGTGGCTAAATAACGCTTACACCACTGACGAGTTTTTAATGAGGTAGACCTGGTGCTGGTGCCTTTTTTTTTGGGAGAGGGGGGGGGGTGGAAACATAGCTCATTTTTAAAACTTTAATGTGGCAAATAGCACAATTATAATCCTTGAAGTGGATTACTAGAAATGCATAATTGAATAGTTAACAGCAGATCACTAATTAAGTTTCTAACCAATTGACGGCACATATTATAATTCAGGAATTATGGACAGCAAGCATATACGGCATCTCCATTTCGAACGAATTTTGAGGATGTGACTGGCTTCGAGATATGCGCTGTGAAACTTACAGTAAAAATGCACTGTAGTTTCACTTGCATTTTTAACAAATGGCCTTTTTCTGCATTCAAGTACGCACACACACACAACAACAAAAAAAAACTTGGAGCGCCGATGTATTTCGTCGCACACTTTGGGGGTGAATATCTCGTAGCTGGTGTCATCCTCAGAATTTCATCCTCACAACTCGCCGGCTACAATTTACGAATTGCAATATAAAGTAATTACTTAAAAACTTATTTGTAAAACTTTGGCAATTAGCCAATTATTCACTCTTGATTTCTCGTGCACGTGATGTCCATCCCTTTGAACAGTACAGTTCAAGCATTAGAACTGCGCTATTTGCCATAGGCGACATCGGAAAACTTGTGTAGTCTACAAAAAAAGGAACAACCGGTGCATCTTACAGGCAACAAAAAACTTTCGTTACCTTTCCAGTCGTATATCCGTTGCCTTCTGTATAGGGCACACGAAGCAGGGCCCCATACACTGTATTGCGAAGCCTGCATGTTTCTTTAGCATTTATTCGCTATACGATGCCTAAAATTAAGGGAGCCCGTTACGGAACCCCATGTGGTCAAAAATTATTCCGGAGACTGTTAAAATAATGTTAATATTAATATGATTGTTAATGTTAAAATAGCCCTTGAGGCAGTATTCATTTCATGTCATTTTATTTCTTGTAGGGGGTTTTACATAAGGGGTGGGGTTAACATGAGAAAGTAAAACATTTTTTTTTCATGATGACAGGTGGGTTGCAACTTTTTCTAGGAAGGTTGATGGACAGGTGATGGCTGCAATTTCATGGGGAAGGTCATTGCAGTCACTTGCTGTTCGGAGGAAAAATGACTTGGAAAATGTAGTCGTACAGGCACGTCGGCGTGAGACATTCAGCGGATGACCAATTCGGCGAGACGTGCCGGATGGCGGTGCCCAGATGTATGGCTGCTGTTTGAGCTGGGAATAATAAAATTTGTGAAATAGGCACAGGCTAGAAATACGGCGACGGAGAGAAAGACTGCATAATTGGGTCTGTAGGTTGAGAGATGAAACACTAATATCGGATGAGTATGAGCGGTGTGAGGCCTCTCCCATACTTCTCCAACTGCCCCGGTCATGTACTAATTGTGGCCATGTTGTCCCTGCAAACTTCTTAATCTCATCCGCACACCTAACTTTCTGCCGCCCTCTGCTACGCTTCCCTTCCCTTGGAATCCAGTCCGCAACCCTTAATGACCATCGGTTATCTTCCCTCCTCATTACATGTCCTGCCCATGCCCATTTCTTTTTCTTGATTTCAACTAAGATATCATTACCTCGCGTTTGTTCCCTCACCTAATCTGCTCTTTTCTTATCCCTTAACGTTACACGTATCATTCTTTTCATAGCTCGTTGAGTCGTTCTCAATTTCTGTAGAACCCTTTTCGTGAGCCTCCAGCTTTCTGCCCCGTACGCGAGTACTGGTAAGACACAGCTGTTATACACTTTTCTCTTGATGGATAATGGCAAGCTGCTGTTCATGATCTGAGAATGCCTGCCAAACGCACCCCAGCCCATTCTTATTCTTCTGATTATTTCAGTCTCATGATCCGGATCCGCTGTCACTACCTGTCCTAAGTAATGCATTCCCTTACCAGAGGAGACGACGACGAAGTGTCCTGTGTGGAACGCTGCCTTCTTGTCTCTAAGAGTATGAAGCTACTTTGTGGGAGACGCTGCTCTCTTAACTACGGCGATGGACGTGGAGTCGCCTGGAGAGGTTCCTGGTCCTTCTACGTCAATAGCGGCCGCACCGAGAAAGCGGTCTGGTCACCCGAGTGACACCGACAGCGAGGACACTGTGATCTGCTCAGGGACCAGTGATGAAACCTCGGATGACAGCGACTTCGCGCCCGTAGCGATGATGTACGCTCATCATCGTGATGTACGCTCACGTTATACACTCATGACCTGTGCCACGAGGCACACGCACGATACGCTCGTGATATACGCTCACGTTATACACTCACGACGTGCGCCACGAGGCACACTTATGATACGCTCGTTATATACGCTCACGTTATACACTCATGACATGCGCCACGAGGCACACATTATGCCCCACCTTTCGTCAGCCAGATGGTTGCGACGTGACGTGTGCAATGATGCACGCACTAAGCACTCCTTCAGTTGGCCCGAACAGTGAAGCCGCCGTTGCGTCGGGGGGGAGAGAGAATCAACTTTTGTGCTGAGCCCTTAGTGACGGGTGGTGCGCGCTTGCACCAGATGGGGTGGAACCTTATTCTCAGGTCCCATATGTGTCCAGCAGTTCCTGGCCCCTAGCCGCCAGCGCGAGCTGGGTCGGTAGGTCGGGGCTGGACAACAAGGTCTCCCATCGCTCGGGGGGGTTGGGGCTGGGGAGGGTGGGGGGTAGGGGTGGTGGGGGGTTCTTGAGCTTAGTGCACTCTGCAAGGATGTGTGCTAGAGTGCCTTTTGACCGTCTGCAAAAAGGGCATGAAGTGTCATGCTCTGTTGGGAACATCTTATGCAAGAGCACTGGATGCGCTAGCGACCCCGCTTGCATGCGTCGCACGATCGTTTGCTGAATTCGGTTGAGTTGCGGATGCGGACGGGGAAGCCTACATCTGCCGCTTCTGTACATTTGCGTGATGTCTTTGTAGCTTGTCACGGGGTGCGGTAGCCCTGGCTCGTCCTCGGCCCGGATCGATAGTTCTCGGGCATAGTGGTCGGCGAGTGCGTTGCCTTCCACTTGCGAGTGAGCCGGGACCCACACGAGCTCAACGGCCCGCCCCGGTGATTTGCATTTGTTGAGGATCGCTAGTGCCACGGAAGAGATGTTCCCCTTGCGGTAGCTTGCGTAGGCGGTCTGGGAGTCTGTGACAACGGTCCTCACTCCCGGTTGTGCGAGTGCGAGGGCCACGGCCACTTCTTCTGCTTCGGCTGTATTCGTCGTCCGTATCGACGCGCCTGTGACAAGTTTATCTATGGTGGTGACGACCGCCGTTGCTCTGGTTCCGTGCTTGGGAAGTGAGGCGTCCGCGTAGAGGACCTCGGGGTCCTCTTCCAGCTGTCGAGCCAGTGCCTTGGCCCGCGCAGAGCGTCTCTCGTTGTTCCTCCCCGGCTGCATGTTCCGGGGGAGGGGCTTGGTCTTAATAATGTCTCTCCACGTTGTGGGGAGCGGCTCCGTTGTCGGTAGCTGTTCAATTTGCCATCCTATCTTGCGTAGGACGGCCCGACCGTGCTCTGTCCGGCTCAGCCTTACCCTCTGGTGGGATAGGTGTGCTTCCACCAGCTCTTCCACCGTGTTGTGGGCACCCATTTCCAGCAGCTTCTGCGTTGACGAGTAGACTGGGATGCCCATGGCGAGTTTTACTGCTTTCCTTATCGTCGTGTTCAGCGTTTCGCGGTTCACCTTCGCAAGCTGGAGGTACGGGGCGGAGTACGTTACGCGTGACACGACGAATGCCTGCACCAGGCGCAGTGCGTCTTCTTCTTTGATTCCTCTGTTCCGGTTGGTGACTCTCCGGATCATGCTGAGGACTTGCTCGGATGTGGTCTTGATTTTGTTGACGGCTGCGTGCGCCTTGCCGTCGCTGCACAACAGCAGGCCCAGTATCCGGATCTGCTGCGTTGGTTTGATCTCTGTGCCGTCGATGGTGATGATTATGTTTGGCGGCGGCTCTTTCTTCGGTCTTCCGGGCTGTACCATGAGCAGCTCCGATTTCTGTGGAGCGCAGCTCAGGCCACAGGTCCTGGCATACTCGTGGACGGTCGTTGCCGCTCTCTGCAGGGCTTCCTCCACCCAGGCATCGGAACCCGCGCGGTTCGTCCACACCGTTATATCGTCGGCATAGAACGCGTGGTCCACGCCCTCGATCTGATTGAGTAGTTCGGGCAGGGGCAGGAGTGCTAGGTTGAAAAGCAGAGGCGACAGGACAGACCCCTGTGGGGTACCCCTGTCTCCGAGCTCCACAGGCTCTGACCGTTCATTTCCTATCCGGATAGTTGTTGCTCTATTGGTTAGGAAATCTTTGATATAACCGTAGGTCTTGCGGCCACACCCCGTCTTGCGCAGGTTCTCGAGCACGCTGGCGTGGGACACGTTGTCAAAGGCCCCTTTGAGGTCCAAAGCCAGTATACCCCGGGGCGCGTGCCTCGTTGCTTTTTTAATCACCAATTCGTGTAATTGGATCAAGACGTCTTGGGTGCTCAGGTGCTGGCGGAATCCATACATGGTCGCCGGCATCTGATTTGTCTCGTCCAGGTGTGCTTGAAGTCTTCTGAGAACCATGCGTTCCATGACCTTGCCCACACAGGACGTGAGCGAGATGGGGCGCATGTTCTCGATGGTCAGAGGTTTGCCGGGTTTAGGTATGAACCGTACCTCGGCCTCTTTCCATTCTGCGGGCAACTTCGAGCTTTCCCAGGTTCTGTTTATGTGACCCAGGAGCCCACGTGCCGCCGCATCACTCATGTTATTGAGCAGCTTGTATGTAATGGCGTCCATTCCTGGTGCGCTCGCCTTATTACTCTCGTCTATGGCTGTTAACAACTCCGTGATGGTGAACGGTTCATCCAATGCCGGATTTTCCGGTCCCCCGTACTCCTCCGGTATCGGAAATCGCCCTCTCTCCGTCTTGAGGTAGATCGCCTTGAGGTCTTCAATGAGCCTTTGGCCGTTGCCATCGTAAGCGTTCAGAACTTTGGTGAGGTTGCGGTTGGTTGCGGTCTTGCTGCTCAACGGGTCGATCAGGTGTCGGGGGAGTGTGCTCGTCTCGCACCCCTGAGGCCAGGCACCGCTTCTCACCCAGACCGAAATTGACCTAATATTATTTTCGAAGGCATTAATTTACCTTGTTCACAGGAGCCTCTCTGAGAAGTTTGACGTCAATCAGAGCGTTTTTGCCGTGTTTTCTCTCTGCGCCGTCGGCCACGTTTGATACCATCGCTCGGTCAGGCCGCCGACAGATTTTCGCGTAATGGGGCATATAATGTTTCCGCGTTAAAAAGGTCTTAAACGCGAGGTGCATGAGTGTCCGTGTATAGCGATATAGGGCAATATTTCAGCAAAAACTCCATGCACCATTTAATTGTCACTGAATGTGCTATCAGCAAGCAGTCAAGCCAGTACCAGTGGCTAAATGTGGAGAATGAACAGACTATCGAGCTCTAAAGGACGGCCAAAAGGAAACGTTAAAAAGCTGCTTTTTTTCTGACAACTCTAAAGGTAGCGCATTGCGTTGTGAGGCTAGGGATAGGTGCTAGAGGAGCCCAAAGTTTCGCAGTATAGACCCATTTCCTGCTGCGGTATGCAGCGCCCCCCTCCCCCCAGGTAAATGAGAGAACAATATATATATATATATATATATATATATATATATTTATATATATATATATATATATATATATATATATGTGTGTGTGTGTGTGTGTGTGCGTGCGTGTGCGTGTGCGCGTGTGCGTGTGCGTGTGCGTGTGCGTGTGTGTGAATTGGTTCTTTCAATAAATGACCGCGGACATTTCACGCACCCTGTTTTGTGGACGCCTTTGACCGGACGCTCGGATGTTGTGCAATGTGTCTACAGTCGTAATAACGGCGTCCCTGTAGTACAACACATTTTCCACCGCCGCTGCTGAGTGGAAGTCAAGCCGTTGCGATAATGTGCAGTCGGCAATCAGGCGGACGCGCTAATTACTGTGCTTTCGCGTAATTACGATGAAAAGGTGTTCCTAGCGCAAGTAGCCTACATTGGGAAGAATGAAAAATAGTCAAGGCAGAGTGCCTGACCTCTGACGGCAATGAGATGACACTCCGAATGCGAGAGACGCGCACCTGTTTGATGAGTTAATAAGCAAGCCTTGCCAAGCCTAGGGTAGCACAATCAAGCAGAATGGGTGGGTTTCTATAGTTGTGAAAGGCGTACACAATAAATGGCTTTAGAATATTGGACTGAAATTCTTTGGGACCACAGAGAAATAGGGGGTCGCCAGTGCGCATGCGCTGAACCTAATGTACCCTTTGGGTTCTGGGTTAGCTTCAATCGTATTTCGTCGACCCCATGTACTGGTACTACGAACTTCTTAGTAACGGCATACTAACAACCCCAAATTGTCACGATGGTTAACTTTCGCGCAACCCTACGCACTGCGCAGTTCGTGCATGTTTTGTTGCCTACTCGATGCTGATGAGAATAGTTGTAGGGTGTTTGCATGCATTTCAGAGAATGCAGGCAAATAAGTTCACGCAGCATAGCTGGCGCGCATAAAACACTGTACCCTTCACAAAGGCGGCTCTTCGCTGTTGACAGATCGGCAGCTGTCGCCAGTCGCGTATGTGTGTAAGGAATCCTGTGCACTGATTGTTTTTGACAGGAAACATTACGTATTCCGGTAACGTGAAATCGCGCATCTCTGGAGCAGATTTCTGAAATGGCACGAACAGAGATATTTAGAACAGGAGCCCCGTATGTTTTGGTCCTCATATAATCTTGACCGGGTGAGGTGGGGCTTCACCGCAGGAATCAGCAAACGACGACGAAGCCGGGCATGGTGAGGAAAAAAAGTAGAAAAGATTGTATTCCCTTCATTGGTACATGAATGGGACTCTCATCTGAGTCTCGAGCGAACTTATTAACACGTGGGCCAGCACGACCTTAAATAACCATTGGTGGTCCTGTTGTCGTTGCCGTCTTCTTCCGCAGCCCGTGGAAGTAGTAGTGCTTTCGCCGTCCATCCTTTTGTGTCAGCTAGCGGAGAGCGAGGGGGGGGGGGGGGGGCACCTTGCCCTTTGGTTTCTGCTTCTATCCTTTTGTGTCAGCTCGGGGAAAAACGTGTCGTCGATTCGGAGAAGAGGGCAATTATGTTGACGTGGAGAAGCCTGTTTGAATGCTTCTCACATCTGACAGGTCAATCATAGCAGCCCGTCCGCCTCCACAGGAGGTCTCTAAGGGGCTGCAGTATCCGAGCACCTCGAAGAAACCGGTAGACCCCGTGCTTCTTGCTTTCTACCACCGATCGTTCCAACGCCCGCCTGGTGACACCTTCTGGAAATAAACCACGCCTAGCAAAATGCACAACCAACAGCGAGCGCTCAACCTACCACGAGTACTGCCAAGTTCACACGTCCTTCCCGTAACCTTATCAGAATCGTACCTGCAGCCCTCGTTTGAGATTCCTGAAAACTAACAAAGGAGAAAACCAGACTTTATTGCGTATTTCGACCAGCCTAATGTCTAACGTTTTTTATTTCCTTTTTTCAAGAAAGCCACGTTTGCTGAGAGACTGTGAAGGCACTGAAACTCACCAATAGTGTTAATCATAAATTCAAAATGGACAAACAAAATGCATTCGAATTAAAGCAAGGAACAGAAGGGGGCCTTTAGAATAATCAAGAAACTTATCGATGCGCCTAATTTGACAATTATTAACGCTTAATGCGCACCCGATTGGTTCGTTGTCTGAAAGCTTTCGGGTCTCGCCGAAGGCATCAAAGGCGCCAAGCATACTTGGCACTCTGTCGTCGTCTGCAACTTTGTGTGCCCGCGGCTTGCTTTTTCGTCCACGAAAATGAGGCCGTAAACGCAGGAGGAATTGTCAGCCTCCTTTTTCCCTCACTCTCGCGGCGCATTCTACTGCAGTGACAGTCCGACTAGTCCTGATCACACACGCATATCTCCGCCCCGCTGACCTTTCAGCCGAACTCGCGGAGACGCGTTCTGATTTCTTGTTAGGTGACGCTTTCGTTTTCTCACCAGCCATAACGAGCCCTCTAAAGTTTTGTGTTTTGCTTTGTTTAAAGTTTTTCCTGTTCGCTTGTCTTACGGGCTGCGGTAGTAGCGACTTTCTCTATTCTTTGCTGAGCCGAATACTTGGCTCGCTTGATCTTCCGCTGTTTCACTAATTTTTGCCATGCCAGGCGGCTGTGAAGTTCCCGAGCGTTGGGTTCCTGCCCTGCTGGACCGCCCTGGCATTCTCCTCTCCTTTTGACGATTCGGGAAGGTCGCCCAAGTTCGGAGGTACGAGAGAGTACTTAAGCGCCTCCTTGAACCTTTTCGGACTGTTAAAACTGGTCTCGTCTCCGCAAGGAACGTCCTCCGGTAGAGTCCTTGTTTCTACTTTCGCGACGTAATCGCTCCCTTCTTCCGTCGCGATTCCTTCAACCATCTTCAGTAAGTCTGAAGAGCTTTCCGAATGTGTTAGTGCCAAATTAGTCTCTAATACCTCTGCTAGCCTTTGCTGCGGTATTCCTACTGACCCGGATGCCTCCTCATTAACGCCTTTTTCACTGATTTCACTACCTATGGACTGTGCTTCTTGAATGTCACTGTCACGAGACATATTTTTTGCTTTGTTGCCGTGATTTATCGCTGCCGTGACCTCTTGACCCTTGGAACGCGTGAGAGCTTGGACCGTATGGTCGCCAAAACTCCGGCCCTTCTTTAACAGCAGCTCTGAGTGAGTTGAATACAAGTTTGGATAGTGTTTCGACAGATTTGGCGATACTGCTGCTTCAGTCAGCAATAGTCCGAACGGCCCTTCAATCTTTACGCTGGCTATGGGCAAGCAAACATTATTATTCTCCACTACCTGCCGGATCCACGCATATTGCCAGGTGAAATCTTCAGGTTTCACAAACGCAGGGTGGACAATATCCATGGTAGCAGCTGAGTCCCTAAGTACTTTACACGGCATTCCATTTACTACGAGGTCGCGAAGATAGGTTTCTAAGAGGTACAAGTTGTCATCACCGTCTTTCACGACAGAAAAAACAATTCTAGGCTTCCTAGAGACGATCGCCAAGTGTCCAGGCTCCTGGCAACGGAAACAGACGATCGGTTTTCAAGCCTCAAACGCTGTTTCTATTTTTCTTTTGTCTTTCACTGCGGCGTTATTCTCTCCTGAATTATCGGGCTGCACGTCTTTTGTCCCTCATCCAGCCTTTTCGTGGTGAACTGGGCGCCTGCTTTCCTCTTTGCTTAATTTAGTGAATGGCCTGACACGCGTTTTCTCTGATTCGCGACGTGCGGCGAATTCATCAGCGAGCACTGCAGCATGTTCTAAGCCCTTCTCGCCCGACCTATCTTGAATCTACGGGCGCATTTCTTCGCTCAAGGACCCATAGAACTGCTCTAAGTAGAATAACTCAACGACCTTGTCGTGACAACCGAACGCGTCTTCCCCTTTTAGCTACTCAATTATATTGGCTTTCAACTTGTAAGTGAAATCTTGAAAAGATTCGCCCGCTGTTATAGCTGCCTGACGAAAACGACGACGGAAAGCCTCCGCTGAGAGTCGATATTTCCTTAGCAACGCAGCCTTGGCGTTCTGATAGTCATCTGCGTCGTCTCTGGTTAGACTTGCAATTATTTCGGTTGCTTCGCAAGGAAGAACGGTCAGAATGTGTTGTGGCCAACTCGCTAGTGCCAACCCGTTTTTGTCGTAGATTCTTTCAAAATTAACGAGAAACAATCCCATGTCATCGTTTACCTTGTACGACGGCATGATATCTTTTATTTTAACTCCTGCTTCACCTGAACGTCTTTCATTTATTGAGACGTTATTTGCCGATTTCCTGCCCGGATCCCACTGCACGTCTAGTTGTTTTAGCTTTATTTCGTGAGCTCTGGGCTTATCTTCTGCAGCGATTTGCTCAGCTTTTTGCCTTTCCTCTGGAGATCTTTGTTCAGCTTTCTCAGCTCTTTGCTTTTCTTCTGCAGCTTTTTGTTCAGCTTTCTCAGCTCGTTCGTCTATCTCTTTCCATGCTTCTGAAATTTCGTCCTCAAGAGCCCTGCACTTCTCAATCGCCTCAATAAGCTGCAGCTTTCTCTTACTTTTCCCGACCTCAATTCCCAGCTTTTCACAATTTAACAACTCTGGCTTTCTCCATTTGCTTTAATCCATGGTAAATCCCGAACAACGACTTTCTTACTCTGCTGTGACTTGAGGAAGCTTTGAACAGGAGCCTGCACGCACAGAAACTAATTTGCAGTTTTAGAAAGCACACGACCTAAAACTTGGCAAATTTTCAAAGAATGTCAAGCGCTCACCATTCTGCTGAAGCCAGGACGAAGGGTGGAGTATCCCATTGCTGCCTACCAGCTGGTATAACGTCGATCGAGTGAGGCGGGCCTTCACCGCAGGAATCAGCAAACGACGACAAAGCCGGGTGTAGTGATGATGAAAAAAGTAGAAAATGTTGTAGTCACTTCATTGGTACATAGATGTGGCTCTCATCTGAGTCTTGGGCGGTCTTATTAACACGTGGGCCAGCAGAGCCTTAAATAACCACTGGCGGTCCTGTCGTCGTCGCCGTCTTCTTCCGGAGCCTGTGGAAGTAGTAGGGCTTTCGACGTCCATCCTTTTGTGTCAGCCTGTGGAGAGCGGGGTGGGCGGCGCATTCTTGCCCTTTGGTTTCTGCTTCTATCCGTTTGTTTCAGCTCGGGGAAAAGCGTGACTTCGTCTTGACCCCCGGTTTCTTCTTTTATCCTTTTGTGCCAGCTCGGGGAAAGGCATGTTGTCGATTCGAAGAGGGCAATTATGTTGACGTGGAGAAGCCCGTTTGGATGCTTCTCACACCTGACAGGTCGATGATAACAGGCCCCAGAGAGCCCTGTACAGGCTCGTTTTGGTACGTACGAGGTACCACGATTAGAATAGAGTTTTGCCTCCGCGGTACGCATCTGCGTTCGCATCGTCAATGCGGCTGTAAAAAGCGATGCAGCGATATAAAGTAAAATAAAAGCTGGCAATGGAATCGCCTTGGGCATGCCTACTGCAGTTTTAATAAGAATTTGGGGCGTTAATTCAGTAAATGCTAACAATTTGCTGCGTTTAATTCTGAGCGATTTATTTGCCACCATCAGCTGAAGAAATATAGAACAGGTATACACGAGCCGCCAAAACCTTCCCGCTTTATGCCTACAAACTCTTCCATCGGCAACCGACTGAAAAAGTCCAGTGATTTATCGACCAATAATCCTCATTACACAAGGTGAGAAGTGATAGCTTACATAAACATAAATGATTATGCCGGCTTGTTTCCCCTATTTGTGTACCGGAAATGCTAGGAGTAACTAAAACGCGAGGTCGTATTTGATGATTACAGCAAGAGTCGTTGCTTTGATGTGTGGCGCCGTGCTTGTTGAGTCCAAGACTTAAATTAAATTTTAAGGCGACAATGCTGTTGCTTGATTTTGGGGGCTTGCATCGACATTAACACAGAATACAAAGGCTCTCTTAGATGCGGCACACGCGCAGTAGCGAGCCCCTATTTGTGGCCCCTGAGTACTCGGTTTGGTTCAGTATTCAAAACTTGTCTAATGTGTATGCCTAGCATTACTAGAAGCCCAGCTATCCTGTCTCTACTAAGGCTCGGCAAGGCTACGCATATCGAGTTCACGTAGTTCATGAAACAGGTGCACGTCTGTTGGGTTCGGAGTGTCGTCTCTTTGCCGTCGGAGGCCAAGCGACACTTTATACGTACATGGTAGTACTTTGTAGATGAAAGAAGGAACAAGACTAGGAAGTAGCGTCAAGTGACAATTTTTGAAGCCAGTATTGGCTTCGATAGCCAATACTGGCTATTGGGAGCAGTGGGAGGCCGTGTTGCTCAGCTCCGACCCTGACCTGCAGGCCAAGGTCATCGAGAGAGCTGAAGAAGCCGCCCGGGCCCAGGGGCTCGTGGCTGCCTAACAACAAGGTCATCCGTCAATACCTTGTTTTCAAATAAAGTCTTTACTCACTCACTCAAGCCAGTATTTAACAAACACAAAGGAAAACCTCAGGGCAAATAGGCCCTAACCACGTCATCGGCAAGCGTCAATTTCCAACTGCCGATTGCGCTGCCGTACGAGGAAAAGTAGAGTAGAGAGTGCGTGTTGAGGGCTGATCGCAACAAGGACATCACTAGGAGCTACCACGGACCAAGCAATAGAAATTTTTAGAAACAGGAGACCCAAAGTTAGGGGACGCTATCGGCCAGGCGTACAAAGGAATGTAAAAGCCGTGCGAATGATCTTGGGGCTTTGAGCACGCAAAGCCTGCTTGGGGACGCTATTTTTCAAACTTGTAATGCCTCGAAATGTCTGGCAACCATATCAGGCCTCCTTCCGCGCCAGCAGATGGTCCCCGAAGAGAGGGAGGTGCAACATCAGAGGACGTTGGCTTGCCGAGTCTAGCTAGCCGACGTCATGTTTCTCCGTGACTTTAGAGGAATGTTGAAACAGTCGCAGCGTCATTTAGTTTGTATAAATGGCAAGCGCATTGTGTCTACTTGTCTCTTCTTTTGTGCACCGTACTTTAGCGCTATGTCTTGTTCCCCGCACTCCCTCGTCAACATGCCCAACAATTCTACTGTTACTGCAACGTTCCAAATATTACGCGCCCCAATCATCGCGTTTCATTAGTCGCCGAGTGTGTCTCATAATGCAGTCATCACGATGCAGTTGGAATTAAGAGATTGGTTAGCTCCGACTTCCAAGCGTCCTGCCAAGTTTGCTAATGCAACTAGTTTTCCTAAACAAAACCGGGCACTCAAATAGCGCCCTCAGTCAACCTGGTGTTAAGCCGGCGCTCCTACAACTTTCGCAATTCCCTTTGTAGTTATCTGCAATAAGCCACTCCACTCATCTCCTCTTCTAAAATAAGCGCTCAGGAAAGTAGTGATGCTTTTAGCATTTCGTTTGTTAGAAAAAGAGACGAGTTCAGCCGATAAAACACGCTTCGTCACGCCAGAGAGAAGCTTCAAAGCCTGTTTCATTTCGCCATTCAACGGCGGAGATTGCATGCATTAGCGTACGGCAAGAAGCCGGGTAATTTTTACTGCGATAAAAATGTGCAAGCATTCCCTCAATATTTTGATATGTGCTTTCATCGCTTCACTTAATAAACGCACGTCGTGCTTGTATTTTCCCAGCAACACTTTAATAGGTTCTACAGGGCTGGTAAAGCGCCGGTGCATATTAATTACCCAAACTTCGGGATTTTACTTCCTCACCTCGACCATCGCCATACGGTCGTCGATCGTGTTACACAACGACCACTCCTATACCTATAAAAAGACAATTACGTGCGCTTCGTTTAATGCACCTAGTCAGGAAGCGCCATGCGATGTGGCCCCTTATATATTATCAGCTTATTAAGCCTTGCCTGCCATTAGCGTATTTCAAACGCTACATGGTTACGCTCAGTAGAGGCAGCGAATATATGAGAGTCCGTGCGCTGACATTTCAATTCTTTTCGCGCACAAAAGTGAATCCTCTTTTGAGGCCTATGGTAAAGTTAAATTCTCTCCATGTACAGTTCGCTCGTTCATAAAATGGCACATCCTAATTTCGCCATGCTCGTCAGCAACTTATTATTTGTCCCACAGCTCCCGTGATGTACACATATAAAGCTGTGCGAGATAGAAACCTAGAGCATCTTCTCTGGCTGCGTCTAGCTCCTCATTTTTATCCCAAATGTTTTTGAGCCACGGACGTCAACCTATGGACCACAAGTGCGCTCTCGTATAGCCAGCGACGTTGCCGTGCAGGGTAGATTTGTTACAGGTATGCCAGAATGGGTGGAGAGATTTGACTCTAAATGCTGGCTCTCATTCCCTGCAGAAAATGCCAGCAGGAATTCGAGAAGCGATGCGAAAAAGAAAAACACGTGCTGCCTCTGCCTCCTCAGTCATGTTTGTTGCGCTTGACTTGAAGGGCCAGCTGGACATGTACGAAAATTCTGGGCAGCAGGCTGCCAAGTTATGCGGCATTTTTTTTATCTTACTGCTGACGTGATATAGCTTTGACTGGTATTACGATGTCGCAGGAAGTACAACCGTTCAACTCGACATTGCCTTTTTTTCTATTGCTGGTGAGGCGGACGGAGCACTCAAGCGCGATGCATTCGCGTGCGTTTCAACCTATCAGCCTCGGAAATCAGTTGCGTGTTTAAAAGCATTCATTTCAAAGATGCGTCCTTAGTGCAAATTTCGCCCTATAGTTCGTCTAGGCTGTGGTTTTTCGGCAAGGAGAATAAACATTCGTGATGATCGTAACAGGGCAAGTGCCCTTCTGCTACGGAATAAATTCTGCTGTTTAGATTGAATAGTGTTCAACTCACTACATCTGCAGGCTAGCAGTGGCGCCTGACACCGGCGAAGCCGAGAGCGAGTGCAGCTATACTAATCCAGGTACAACCGAATTAGGAAGGCCCACTAGGCTTGAACAAAGACACTCCCCCACCAGAACAGGAATTGGCCTCCCTGGTGCAGTATTCGGCCGCAACCTCCCTAATGAAATGATCTCTTCAATGAAATGGCCCTCAGTCCCCAGTGGCTGCGGAGCACCCGACCAAGGCGGAGGTCAGACTTGCAACGCACTAGAAGGTGCTAAGTATATCTGGGTCCGGACAGGCAGCCAATGGAAACTGACCCTTGAAACGTTTAACACCCGAACTCTCTCGAGGGAGGTAAGCTTAGCAGGACTCTTCGAAGAACTATCAGACATTGTTTGGGATATTATCGGCCTTAGTGAGATTAGAAGACCTGGTGAGGCTTACACATTGCTGAATAACGGCCATGTCCTCTGCCATAGAGGTCTCCCGGATAAGAAGCAATACGGGGTAGGATTTCTAATCCATAAAAACATAGTGGGCAACATTGACGAATTCTATTGCATCAACGAGAGGGTAGCAGGAGTCGTAATCAAACTCAATAGAAGGTATAGATTAAAGATAGTACAAACCTACGCTCCAACATCCAGTCACGATGATGAGGAAGTAGATCAGTTTTATGAAGGTGTTGAATTAGCGATGAGAAAAGTGCAAACGCGGTATACAGTAGTAATTGGGGATTTCAATGCAAAATTGGGGAAAAAGCAGGCGGGTGAACAGGCAATTGGCAACTACTGTGTCGATTCTAGAAACGCTAGAGGTGAGATGCTGATGGAATTCGCAGAAAGGAATAAGCTGAGAATAATGAGCACTTTTTTAAAAGAAACGTAGCAACAGAAAATGGACCTAGAAAAGCCCTAATGGTGAAACTACAAATGAAATTGATTTCATAATTTCTGCCCATCACAGCAGAATGCAGGATGTTCAAGTAATAGGTAGGGTAAAATGTAGTGATCATAGTTTAGTGAGGGCCACGATCTACCTCAATTTAAACAGAGAAAGAGTAAAATTAGTCAAGAAAAGACCGGTCAACTTAGAGGCAGTAAGGGTAAAAGCAGACAAATTTAGGCTGGTACTTGCAAACAAATATGCAGCCTTAGAACAGAGAGATGATGATGATGACATACAGGAAATGAATGAAACCGTAACGAGGCTGGCTTCAGAGGCAGCAATTGAAGTGGGAGGCAAGGCACCAAGGCAAAAAGTAGGCAAGCTCTCCCAAGTAACAAAGGACCTAATAAAGAAACGACAAAGAATGAAAGTGTCCAACTCAAGAGATAATGTAAAGTTCGCGGAACTGTCAAAACTGATCAACAAGGCGAAAATAAGTGATATTCGAAACTATAACGTGAGAAAGACTGAAGAAGCCGTAAAAAATAGACGCAGCCTGAAATCAGTGGGAAGGAAACTTGGCATAGGACAAACCAAGATGTATGCACTAAAAGATAAGCAGTGTAATATTATCGGCAATCTCAAAGATATAGTAAAAGCAGCGGAAGAATTCTATACTGACCTTTACAGTACCCAGACGACTCAGGAGCGCTCTATTCAAAACAATAATGAACAGTATACAGAAACTCCTCCTATAACTAGAGATGACGTCAGAAAGGCCTTGCAAGGCATGAAACGGGGAAAAGCGGCAGAAGAGGATGGAATAACAGTTAATTTAATCAAAGATGGAGGAGACATAATGCTAGGAAAACTGGCGGCTCTCTCTAGGAAGCGTCTATCGACTGCACGGGTCCCAGAAAACTGGGAGAATGCAAACATTATACTAATCCACAAAAAGGGCGACGTTAAAGAACTAAAATATTATAGGTCCATTAACTCACTCCCAGTATTATATAAAATATTTACCAAAATAATCTCCAACAGAATAACGGCAACACTGGAATTTGGTCAATCAAGGGGGCCGGCTGGCTTCAGGAAAGGTTACTCTACAAGATGTCACATCCACGTCATTAACCAGGTTATAGATAAATCCGCAGAGTACAATAAACCTCTTTATATGGCTTTCATAGATTACGAAAAAGCATTTGATTCAGTAGAGGTACCAGCACTCATAGAGGCATTGCATAATCAAGGAGTACAGACCGCTTACGTAAATACATAAGAAAATATCTACAGAGATTCCACAGCCACCTTAATTCTACACATGAAAATGAGGAAGACACCTATAAAGAAAGGAGTCAGACAAGGAGGCACAATCTCTCCGATGCTATGGACTGCGTGCTTAGAAGAAATATTCAAGCTATTAAACTGGGAATGCTTAGGAGTAAAGATCGACGGCGAATACCTCAACAGCCTTCGGTTTGCCGATGACATTGTTCAATTCAGCAACAATGCAGACGAGTTGCAACAAATGATTGAGGACCTTAACAGGGAGAGTGTAAGAGTGGGGCTGAAGGTTAATATGCAGAAGACAAAGATAATGATAAATAGCCTGGCAAGGGAACAAGAGTTCAAGATCGCAAGTCAGCCTCTAGAGTTTGTGGAGGAGTACGTTTGCCTAGGTCAACTAGTCACAGGGAACCCGGACCATGAGAAGGAAATTCATAGAAGAATAAAAATGGGTTGGATCGCATACGGCAGACATCGTGAGCTCCTCAATGGGAAGTTACCGTTATCATTGAAAAGTAAAGTATACAATCAGTGCATTTTACCGGCGCTGACATACGGCGCAAAGACTTGGAAGCTGACAAAGAAGCTTAAGAACAAGTTAATGGCCGCGCAAAGAGCGATGGAACTAAGAATGCTAGGCATAACTTTAAGAGACAGAAAGAGAGCAGTTTGGATCAGAGAGCAAACAGGCATAGACGATATTCCAATAGACATTAAGAGAAAAAAATGGCGCTGGGCAGGTCATGTAATGCGTAGACTAGATAACCGTTGGACCATTAGGGTAACAGAATGGGTACCAAGAGAAGGGAAGCGCAGTAGAGGACGGCAGAAGACTAGATGGACTGACGAAATTAGGGAATTTGCGTCTGCTATTCGGAATCGGTTGGCGGAGGGCAGGGGTAATTGGAGATCGCAGGGAGAGGCCTTCGTCCTGCAGTGGACATGAATATGATGATGATGATTGTTTAAACTTATATTTAGAATCACTGCACGTATAGCTCGTCAGTTAGGCGCTGTTTTTGAAACCGAATAAAATATTTTTTGCTAGTAGTGCAGACCGTATAAACAGCAGGTCAATAAAAATTGCTTTTTCTTTATTACGGTCTTGCTTGGCTCGTCCTCTACGCCGCACTCACCACTTTTGTGGAAATTGTGGCCTCACAAATTGCTGTCACATTATTTTTATGCAATCCCCTTTCGATATTACTCTTTTAAAGGGCAAAGATGTAATGCTGAAGTACAAAGGTTGCACGTTTAATACTAGCTGACTAACAGCAGTAATCTCTGTGTTGAGCCTCGCTATCGGCATCATACAGGAGGCCCAACGCAGGCATATCATAGCAGACTCCAAATGTGTGAGAACTATACCGGTGGCTGATGCAAATATTCCAGCCATTGGTGCGCAAATGTTTCAAGTTGCATCAGGTTGGTCATACACGAGGACTTTTATTTTAATTTCCGGCGCCGAGAAATCGTCTAGTGCGATCTTCAATTTGCGCAGGTAATCCACAGACGCCGCTGCTCTTTGTCGAGTGAAAAACGATTTAAAATAGTTCACAACAATACACACTCCCCGGCTGGTGATGCACGTCGTATGTCTGCGCAGCCAAGAGTTTCAGCTTTCTTTAGCTAATGCGGCACCCTACGCAAACACAGTGCTTCCCAGGCTATCTTGTATGAGTTGACACCACGCAACTATATCACAGAACGAGCTAAAGCATCTCCAACTCGTTTTACAGTACACCGCAACAATACATTCAAACAACAACACCCCGGCTCCCGCAAGCCAGAAAGGAGGGAAGGCTCGCCTTGCGCCGATTCCTAGACCTTTCCCCCTCGTCCGATGTAAACCTCTATAAGGTCCATGATTTCCGGCGATATCTCGCGATGGCAATGCTTCGTGCACGGTAGCGCCTCCTGGGTGCGTCTGCTTCATTGCCACTGCAGTGTTCTTGAGTAAAATATCTTCTAGAACACAGAGATAATTATGCTCCGGAATCACACAAATTTCAAGCTTTAGCGCACCAAGACTCCATATGTCTGACTTAGGAAACCTAATCTTAGAAAACTTAAAGGAATGAAACGTGAAAAGTGTACTCGATAAGTCGCAGCGTCATCTATACACTGTGATTCGGACGAAAAAAAAGTATTTACTATATTCTTTTTAAATCGTACTTTTAAACGGTCGCTATAACTTTCGAGCGTATATATTCGTTACCACAGTTATTTCGTTGCTACTTGGCTAAGCTTGCTCCGATAGTCACATCAATCGAAATGCCGATGCATAAATAATGGGCTGATTTGTAAGCGAGAACGCCACGTACGGCCGCAGCGAAATCTTCTGTGCGGTGTATATGAGCCCAGTGATTCTAAATTTAAACGAGCACGCAGCCATAGGTCGTAACATTTCATGACTAGATGCCGCCGAAATGAATGAAAGGGGCATAGACGCATTTCGTACAGTCAAGCCATTTACTGCGGTTACCAGTTAATGGCACGACACTAACCACGGCGACAACGATGGCACGACAACAACTACTACGATTACATAACGGCAGCATTTTGTTGACTCAAATGTGAAAAAGTGATGAGCTGTCATCACGCGATAGATGCGCTAATATTGACTCCTGCACTGAGAGCCGCGCTGCGAATGACCGCGCTTAATTCACTTCGCCAAAAGCGCACACGAATAGATAGAAAGATAAGGTTTGGTTTTTAGAGGGGCGATGAACTGAAGATGACTTACAAAACTTCAAAAGTTGTCGCAGTCACAATTAATTGCTAAAATTAGACAGACACATTTGGTCAATTGAACTACGGTAGCTCTCCACGCGACTAGAAATAGCGTTCCTCACAGACACACAACTTATCATTTTCTTAGACGTCTGCTAATTAAGTGTCGTCATCATGCCGTTACCATTGTCATCTCATTGACGTCCTTGTAATCGTGCCCGCGCGTCAAGACCCTAGCTGTCTTCTTGCCGTCGTTGTCTTCCCACCAGCGCGTTGCCGTCGTTGCGCTGCCATCTGCATGCATCGCGCAGTAAGTGAATCAAGTGTAACAATGGCGCCAGCACCTATAGCGCGGTTTCGTTGAACTTTTCATATTACCACTACGACATGTCCCAGTCTCGATATTTACAACGGTCGACACCGAAAGGAGTAGCAATAGTCATCTCCTACTCACAGCACAGGACCCGGTATGCCCGCCGTAGTTGCTCAGTGGCTACGGTGTTGGGCGGCTGAGCACGAGGTCGCGGTATCGAATCCCGGCCACGGCGGCCGCATTTCGATGGGAGCGACATGCGAAAACACCCGTGTACTTAGATTTAAGTGCACGTTAAAGGGAAGCTGAAAGGTTTTCCAGAAAAAATGAGTGAACATCTGTACATAATGGTTTTCAACCCCCCGAATTCGAATATCGTATCGAAATTGAGCGAAAGAAAGCGCAAATATATTTAATTTCGACGAAAAGTGCAGCAGCGGACACGCCCAGCTCGCGCGTCTCGTTTCCGCCTGTGATTGGTCGGTGCGCCTCGTGACGTCAACTCCAGCAACCGACCGCTGCCGCTACACATGAAGCGCGGTGCCAGGTAGTTTGGTGCTGTTTTTCTGAGACGGTAATGGAAAATTTAGAGAGACTGCGTTTTTTCTGAGGAGTTCGGCGTTACTCCCTACATGTACGAGCCGATTGCGAAGAGCCGGCCTCTCGAAGAAGCAAACGATGCTGGTGCGAGCAGTGCTTTCGACACGAACGAAAGCAAAGTCTTGGGATCTCCTCGTGTTGGAAATGCTCTTTGGTGAGTATGTTTTTTGCAAAGCGATCTAGTGATCTCGCCGATCTTTCGCCGTTCTAGTGAGCTCGTTTCCGGTCAAACAACTGTAGTGTTGTGTTCCTGCATGCCTCCTCGTGGAACGTAAGCGGGGATGCGATCGTCGGCAATTTTGCGCTGTCCAAAGCTGTCGGCAGTCTACAAAGACGGTTTAAACGCGTGAAAAGCTTCCCGGTTCATGCAGTACGTGTAGTGACCTTCATCTGTTGACAACCACTCACGTTGACTGCCACTCACGTTGACTGCCACTCACGTTGATTACCACTCACGTTGATTACCACTCACGTTGACTACCACGCACGTTGACTACCACTCTACATACACGCAGACGCACCAACAAAGGAATGCAGGGTCGATCGAAGCAAATTACGATGGCACGCACGCAGAAACAAGCGCGGTCAGGCACGGTCGCGGACAGAGTTGACGTCACAAAAGCAGAGTTGACGTCACAACACCACGGTTTCCGGTCTCCGCTCCGCTCGCTCACTCAACGGGGGGCGGAGCTACAGCGCAATTTCAACCGACGATTACGCCGCTCCTAATTGAAAAAAACTCCCCAAATTTTACCTACATGGTTTATAAGGTTCCCGCATCCGTATATGAACGTCTTATTGAATTCGATAGACTCTTCAGCTTCCCTTTAAAGAACCCCCAGGTAGGCGAAATATCCGGAGTCCCCCACTACGGTGTGCCTCAGAAAGTGATTTTGGCACGTAAAACCTGATAATTTTTTTAGGACCCGGTATATGAAACTTGATGTACGAGTAAAGACGACCTTAACTTTCTAACTCAGGCGATGAACAGTTCTGTTGTTCGGAGCATTATCATTAAAGTGTACAACGAATTCGGTAGTATTGTCTGTTGTTCGGTTCGTTTTATCATATCCACGCGACCCGAATACGTCGATGACGTCGGTAGAAAAACGCCTGGAAAAGGTAGTTTTTCGAATAGAAAAAGGGAAAAGATTCTAGCGCGAGAAAAAAAAGGAAAGAAAGAAGGAAGTAAGAGCAGCACTACGTATTTTTCCTTCAGCACCGTCTATTCAGCGATAGAGCGGATTTTTGATCAGCAATTCGTTACGGCTCCCTTTGGAGAGCTCTTGGAAGCGAAAAGCGGCGCTGACTTATTGGCAACCGAAACCGCATTAATCTGCGGTTTTCACCTCTCACCGCCAACCCTCCCTGTCCGCTCACGCTGCCTCCGCCCCCCCCCCCCCCCCCGCCTCCCACACAGACTCTGCGTTTTCTCTCAGCACAAAGTTCCTGCGCGAGTGCTGAGGCTCACAAAGCGTCTTTCTCGAAGCTAAAGCAGACAAACAGGAAACAGAGGAAGAAAATGTACGAGTAAAAATAAGGTACCGCTGCGCGGCAGTTGGACTTTTCGTGGTAGGTTAGGCGCCGGCATTCATGAGTACGTTTGTGCTGACTGCAGCTGTGACGAAAGGGGATTGCGTGGGTGCTCGGGCTTCTAGGTGCTTTGATGTCGTGGAGCGTTATAGAAAACCAAATGCGTTGTCCTGCATACATAAGCTCGATTTGAAAATGCCAGAATGATGGTTTATTTATATTTTTCTACATTATCACTTTTTTAATGAGGACAATATATATATATATATATATATATATACATATATATATATATATAAGGTTTTGCTATATGGCGCGACAACAACGAACATAAATAGTGGAAGCGGCGACAGTTTACCATCTGAATGTAGACTGTAAAAGTTTGTGTGCGCAGAAGAGCGTGTTAATTTCTACATACGGCGACCTATTTGTTTATTTTATAGAAGCCATCTTTATTTTTTAAATTCTTAGCGGCTCAGCTGATAACCACAGGCCTGACGCACTGCTACACTCCCGCGGCCGCGTTGTACGTGTGCGCCTCTAGAAGGTAGAGCCGCTGCATAGGACGTCCGACTTGGTGGCCGTTCGACAGCAGTATCAGGAAGGACCGTGGAATACCGTCTCTTCCTGAAAACGCCTTAACGACATGGCCCGTCTTCCATGTGAGAGGCGGTGCATTTACGTCCTCGACGATGACAAGTTCGATGATGGCATAGGCTTGCTGTGGTGAGCAGCGAGCAGAAACAGAAGGTATTCCTTCTTCCCCCACTTCCAAAGCCTCCGAAGCAGCTAGCTGTTCCCGATGCCGAGCTCGACGTCGAAAGCCAGGCGCAGCGGCACTAAGAGCAGCGTTTTCTCTTTCTATTGGCAAAGTGACAAGACGCTTGCCGACTAGGAAGTGCAAGGGCTTCAGAACGTCTGTGGGTGTGACGTCATCCTCCAAGTCGGTGAGCGAACGACAGTTAACTGCCGCCTCAACTTCAGTAAGCATGTTGAGTAGCTCGTTGTAACTCAAGCTGCTCCGTCCCAGGCAACGTTTTAGTATATCCTTTATTGAGCGGATTATGCGCTCCCAAGAGCCTCCCCACCACGGCGCACATTCAACATTGAAGCGTTATTGGATGCGGTGAGAGCTGGCATAGTTCTGAACGTTGTCTTAGAAAAGGGAGCACAAATGCTTGGCGCTGCAGCGGAATGTCTTCGCGTTGTCTAAGTGCACGGTAGCAGCAATTTCACGTCGTGCTGCAATGCGCCTGAAAGCTAGTAAAAATGCTTGCACTGTCAAATCTTCGCTCGGCTCCAGGTGTATTGCCCTCGTCACAGCACAAGAAAAGACAACGATCCACACTTTTACAGTCAAGGGTAATTCAGCAAGGCAATAGCGTGGCCCATAGAAGTCAATTCCCACCACTTCAAACGGTACTCCATCACTGATTATTTCATTTGGCAGGGGTACAGGTGCAGCTTCGGGAAGTAGGCGTGGTCGGCGGCATTCTAATCCCTTGAGGATACAAAAGCGTTCCCAAAGGTCCAGGAGGGTGAGTTGAACTGCTCAATGTAGGAGTCGTACGTGCGTTGCATGAACTAAGAGGTCGGTGAATCGGTGATCTGCAGGAAGCAAGATCGGATGCTTCCATTCATCTCGGTCGTTTAGCTGCTGCAGTCGGCCTCCTACACGAAGTAGTCCGTCACTGTCGACAAACGGTTGTAACGTCAGCACACTGGAGGTGTTGGGAACTCGTTGTTCTTCCAGGAAGGCCGTGATTTCGCTTGCGAATGCGGTGTTGGACAAGCCTGCCTCAACCAATACATATCCGCGTGGTGCAACTATGACGTCGTCAGTGGTCCGGTAGAAGATGGCTTGTTCTGCGAAGCGTTCGAACGAAATCTCATTATTCAAGCCATTACTCGGCGCGATCGGAAGGGGCGACCAAAGCTTGCAACCTCAAGCAGTGGCTCGTGCGGGGGCGCAAGGGGTTCCACTACTGTGGTGGGGCAAGCTGATATCACTTCACTGGTCTCCCTAGAAAAGGCATCCGGGGAAGGATCAGAACAAATATTCCCAGCCCATTGCGAATGAAACTGTGAAAACCGTGAAGAACCAGTCCACCTCACTGCAGAAACTTGGGTGTCAATGACAGGGGTGCTGCTCCACGCATGAACAAATCCGCTGGATTGTCGTTGGCTGCGCAGGGCCTCCAAGACTACACCTAAGTCAGGCGTTGCATTTTGAAAACATGGTTTCTTACGGAAGTCTCCCATCATTTAGCGTCCGAAACAATCTAATGTACTGCTATCCATCAGTCACTACAAAAAAAGTCCGGTAAGCGTATAAGCGTCGCCTTGAGTTTCCCAAATTGTGACGTGGTTGCCGCATATGCGTGGGCGAGTGTTCTATAATCGCAAGTCCCGTAGACTGTCACGCCACCCCGCGGCCATTGGCGAATTTTTCCGAAACAGTCTCGGAGTAACCGCAGCCGCCCGCGGGCGGCGGTAGCGCATTTGCTTGCTTTCTTCGTGGCGGCCAATAGGCTTGATTATCTGTTTTTACGCATCGTTTGAGCAAGATTTCAAATTCAGAAGCAATCAAATGAGCTGCGTGCCGCAATGCACCAACATAGATGTGGCAAGTGAAGTGAGCCTCCACTCGTTCCCCAAACATGCGGCATAGGAGAAATAACGGGTTGTCAAGTAGCGAATTTGCAAGCCGGTCACACCACCTATGAAAGTGCGCAGTGCGCATTTCGTGGGCAGTGACTTCTTCAGGAGCCACGTAGTTAAGAAAACGAAAGTTCTTTGCTTATGTGCATTCTTTTGTTTTTCTACGGAGAATCGATGCGTTATTAGAAAAATAGAGTTTGGGACAGTGAACTGCAGCAGCGCGAACACCGTGGCTTTGATCCCGAGTAGATGTAGTGCGTGGGCGAGCGTCGGAAATATTTCCTCAGGTTTCACCTGCATCAACTCGTAGTGTGCGGTTTGCCACGGTGTTTCGTTTCGCCAGAAACGCGTGTTTTGGTTCTTGCTTCACCTCGTGCTCCGCCGCGCGGCTAGCTCAAGCTGCGCACTTGTGGCTATAGCACAGCGAGAACATACGACTATTTAAGGTAAAAACTGACATGTTTGTAGCACTTTGTCACAGCTCTAGAGAAATGATACTGTAGATCTACGTGGGCGGGCGTAGTAAGTATTTGACCGTGTTTCACCGGCCGCAGCCTGCCTCTGAGTGCACCAACTTTCGTGGTCCACATCATGTGTAGCATGTGTATAATGCGTTACTGTCTCCCAAGTGTTATATACTGTAGCGTCGGGTTAACTCAACCTCGTTAGACTTATAGGTAGAGTTTTCTCTATTTGTTTGCTCGTTTCTTTGTTTCTGCTGCATAAAACTACCATTTACGAGAATTACGACGTGCAGAGCACATTTCGTCATAAATGTGAAAAGTTGCCTCCATCCGATAGTAGCCTGATTCACGTACATGTTCTCGCGCGCACACATACAGACAGACACACGTACGCACACACGCACACACACACACACACACACACACACACACACACATACACACACACACACACACACACACACACACACACACACACAACGTTAATAAATACTTGTTTGTTTTTAAGAATTAGCAATTAGTCTCGTAATGCAAAAAGACGTGAGGCGTGCAGACCGGATACAAGAGTAGAGAAGTGGACAACACGAACGCCGCATCTCAGATGCGCGTGATTATTTAGAGTGCACGTGCACATTAACCCCACGTGGTCGATGTTAATCCAGAGCCTGCCACTGCGGCGTCTCTAATAGCCTCTTGTGTCTACTACTCTTGTGTCCTGTCTGCACGCATCACGTCTTTTTTGCATAATGAATCCTTACCAACTAGTTCAGCTTTCTGTGGTTCTGGTCTCGTAAGTTGTAAAGTAGTGTGATTTGATGTTGAAGCAACGCACTTACATCTGACGCGTACACGCATACATAGAAACATACACACGCACATACACACACATACACATACGCATACATACGCATACACATACACACGCACTGGACTGCAACTACTGCTTTATTGCTCAAAGAGCGGCATTTTGTAGTGCCCCTGGAGAAGCGCACGTGCAGGTCTTTGAGCAATGAAGTAGTACATGTAGTTTCAATCTAGCGCCTGTGTATGTCCTTTCTATGTGTGCGCGTACGTGTCAGATGTAAGTGCGCTGCTTCAATATCATGGCTCATGAACTAGCCCATCAGTATCTTTTTGTGGGATTTGCCGTCCCAAAACAACGCATGGGTTATTAGAGACGCCGCAGCGGCAGGCTCTGGATTAACCTCGACCACGTGGGGTTAATGTGCACGAGCACTCTAAATAATCACGCGCATCTGAGATGCGGCTATCTCATTCATTCACACTTATTTCATTATTCACGTCGAAGCAGCTCTTGTCCCGCCTAGGTCCTGTGCAGGAAAGGAAGCGTGTTTATTTTGAGTTACGGGAAAACGGGGTTCGCTATTGAACAGTGTCAAAATATACTGAACACCATAAACCAGAAATGCAGATCCTCATATCACGACCTATTGCGAACTACAGCAACGGAATGTTGCGTTTCCTGGTTGAGCTTGATCCTCCCCGTTGCTTAGTGGCTAATTAGTTCTGCCGCTATCGCGCATTCTGGCCCTATTCCGATGGCGGCGGAATGGGAAAATGCAGGTGCACGTGATACAAACCCGTGGGGTCGAAACTGACCCGGAGCGTCTCTCATAGCCAGTGAGTTATACTTTGGGAGGTTAAACCCTTCTAATATAACTGAATTCTTTACGGTCAATGCGTTTATTTTATTTTTTTCGTATTTCGTTTATTTCTTTTGTTTACTTTTTTCTTCTTCCGTTTCTGCTGATGGCGACCGCATGGCAGTTGCAAAAAAAGTTCCACGCCAGTGGCAGTGCTAGCACACTCTGTTAGACAAGGTCACTGTTCGACTGAATAAATTTTAAGCAACTTGCCTTAAAAAGATTGTCGCGTTTACGAAAGCTTATTCAGACCTCGTAGGAATTACAAACAGCGCTGTCCATCTTTCAACTGTCAGCGATACACTCTGCAGACTACCACAAGCCGCTCGGAGGCCGTTCTCGAAAGTAAGGTGACTTGCGACTTGACATACACTGTATGGCACAGCGCGCAACCTTTCACGTGTTGCGCGAAACATCATGCTTAGCAAAGTCTGTAGCGGCACACCAGTGAGATGACATCATTGGACTTCGTGCCAGTAGAAACACCTCAATAGCCTTCTATAATCTTGCCCGTACGACACGTCAGTTGGGATCAGGAGCACCATATGCAGATGTCATCAGCATAGCAGGAGGTTTTAACCAACCCGGGAATGCACTTTTCGAGGCAAATGAGACTGGTGCTAAATAGACATTTGGTAGTAGTTTTACTACGTTGCGAGCAAATTTGTAAAACAATAAGCAGAGAGGTGTCACTCACTCCTTTTTTTCTTACGGCTCATACGTCCTTCTGTAAAGAACGTGCCGGCACGCGTTTGGCCGAGACAGCAGGGTCATAAAACCATGCCATCGGTCCCGCCTCTTGATCCTTGACCTCGACGCACTTTTGAACGAGAGCAATGGATGTATCCAAGTTACCAACCATACACAGCGGTTACTGTGTCTATGAGCATAGCGCTTATCTCCAAATGCGTTCCAAAAATAGTGACTGACTTATCGGTGCGCATATATCAGAGTTTTCTTAAGTATACATGTAAGAGGCGCATACGTTTGATCGTATGCATCAAAGAAGTTGCACATTTAGTTCGCTTCTTTGACGAGTATATGGTCTACGTCGCCGGATTCCGGGCAAGGCGACAGCGTCTCCCTGTGGACCCTGTGCTAGTCTGTCGATTGAATAAGGGGCTACCGAAGCTCAGACTGCATCGCGCAACTTGACGCATCATTCTTAGATAATTCTGATTGAATTCGAGTGATTTCGCGTCATTTGCGGCGCGTGCACGGAGCGGTTGCCCACCGCTACTGTGGCCGATCGTGTAGAACGACTCGCGACCCGCACAGCCATTCCCGTATACCTCAGAGGAACCCACGGCCGCAATTTGTAACGAACCATTTTGTTTTCCTTTATTTTAGTTATTATTTATTTAGTTGAAAAATAGCACCGACAAGCAGAGAGAGAGCGTAAACTTTAATTTCAAATCAGCAAGATTTGAGTCCGGCGTCTTTTAGTGGGTCTGGGCACCCGCCGCGGACGCGGTTCCGAGACCTTGTCTCGAAGCGGCTTCCTCGGCTCGCTGGATGGCCCAGAGTTGTGCTGTCAGGTCAGAGCTGAGCAGTGCGGTCATCCAGCGTGACTGGAGGCTGGCGGTGGAAGAGACCGAGGGGTCGGCACTGCCCGACTTGTTTGTTAGGTCCCGACACTCCCATAGCATGTGATTTAGTGTGGCAACCTCGCCACACGATGTGCATCTGTTTGTAGTGTACATGTCTGGATACATGGCGTGCATGAGTCTGGGGTTTCTGTAAGAGTCTGTTTGTAATTGTCTGAAGTGTACTGCTTGCGTCCTGTCAAACATAGCGTGAGGGAATGGGTATATGCGTCTTTGTAATTGGTAGTGTGCCGTGATGTCGTGAAAAGTGGTCATACGATCCTCCCATGCCCAGACGTTTGCAGTACCCCGCGGGGGCTCTTCCTCCGATGCTGCTCGGTGAGTCAGGCCTCGAGCAACGCCGTGAGCCGCTTCGTTGGGGGTGCTCATTCCAGTGTGCGCCGGGATCCACAGCAAATGCCTTCGGTTATCAACGTCGGCCTCTCCCTGGTGTATGGGATGTCGCTGGAGTATCTGATACGCCTCTTGCGAGATGCGCCCATTTGCAAAATTGCGAATTGCCGTTTGCGAGTCACAGATCACGTATGTAGCTTTGGTTTGTGTGAGGGCCAGTGCTATGGCCGCTTCCTCTGCCGCTTCGGCATGTGCCGTGTTCACGGTGACGCTCGTGAGGTGGTTGCCTCGGTGGCTAGTAACTGCTGCCACGAAACTCTTCCTGTCTCGATAGCGGGCTGCGTCGGTGAAGACCGCCTCCTTGTCGTTAGAGTAACTTTTGTTCAGTTGTTGTGCCCTGGCTTTACGCCTCCCCGTGTGGTGTTGGGGGTGCATGTTGTGAGGCAATGGGGGTACGTATAGTTGCTCGCGTATGGGTCTTGGAATGTCTACTTTGACGCTGTGTTGCGAGTGGTATGTGATGCCGAGATTTTCAAGCACGTGTCTGCCCGGGCGGGTCTTGGATAGGCGTTCAAGTTTGGACACTTGTTGCGCCTCCACGAGTTCTTCGAGCGTATTGTGTAGGCCTAGTTCTAAGAGCTTGGTGGTGCTAACTCCAGGCGCAAGTCCTAACGCACATTTGTACGCCTTGCGTATGAGCGCGTTGAGCTTGTTTTTTTCCGCAACCGTCCAGTTGTGAAACGCTGCCGTGTACCTTATTTGGGAAATGACGAAGGCTTGTATGAGTCGGATGACGCTGCCTTCGCGTATGCCCGCGTGTTTGTTGGTGATGCGTCGAATGAGCTGCATGGTGCTGGTGGCCTTTGCCGTTATCTTGCGAAGTGCTTCGCCATTGCCACCCTTATGCTCTATCATCATTCCTAGTACCCGGATTTTCTCTACTATCGGGATGGGTAGGCCATTTGATGTCGGTAATTGGATCTTTTGCTTTTCCAGGGGGGTGTAGCATTTAGGTGGGCGCCCCTTTCTGACTGGTCTATACAGCAGCAGTTCGGATTTTTCGGCCGAGCAGGCGAGTCCGACAAGCAGAAGAATGCTATCATTTATACCGATTCGTTCAGTGCACTCTGAGCTCTAAACTTAAACTCCACGTCTAAACACCTACTTGGCGATATCTTAAACATGGTCTTTAATAACAAATACGGAAGAACCATACAATTCTGCTGGGTCCCAAGCCATGTTGGGATACCCGGGAATGAAGCAGCAGATAGATTCGCATCCATGGCAGCGCACAAAAGCATAACTCACTTAACACTTCCATACAAAGACAGTATCCAAGTGGTTCGTAAAGCCCTAACATCAAAATGGCAGCAAGAATGGAACTCGTGCATAAATAACCAGTTACATGTAACTAAACCCCCGCTTGGCGAGTGGAAATCGCGCAGCCACCAAGAACAGTACTATGAGGTGACCTTATGTCGCCTTGGAATTTGACACACGCATCTAACACGCAATTTTCCACTTGGAAAAGAAAACCCACCAATTTGTGAGAAATGCCATGAATCGCTTACAGTAAACCACATTTTTATGTCATGTGCACATACTGCAACACAGAGGTGGAAACATTTAAACAATTCCTATTACTTTCATATACCTTAAACACCCTGCCTTAAAGGGACCCTGAAACGATTTTGACGATTTTGTACAAACGTGGTGAGTCGTTAGAGTAAGTCCTTCTGATCATTAATTGACGCATATAAGTTGTCTGCGTCAAGCGTGTAATTTATTGTAAGGTTTTAAAAATGTACATCGCTGACGATCGCAGCCCACTGCTCGGCGGATTTTTCAGCCGCTCCTGACCATATGACGTAAATCGCCCAATTGACGTCAGTAGGAGAGCTATCCGATTGGCTGCCCAGGGCGCGTCATCGATAATTTTCCACCTTTATGGTGAACAAATGATGTTCGTAATAGTTGGAGTGTTAGATAATTTGTTTCTATAAAAAAAGTAACAGAAAGAGAATGCACAAGAACAATTTCTCCCTGCACTTAAGCACTTCCGGCACACAGCAAGCGTCGTCCGCTTGTGTTACAACGTGCTCCGTCATGACGAGAGCTCCGCGGTCAGTGTCGGTCTGTCTTTTCGTGAGCGCCATGAATTGCCTTTGTTGCGTTGTGGGCGGCAAGCGTAGGGACTGGCAATATGTCAAGCTGCGACATCGTGTCCCTCTGCAAGGCAGCAGACGAGCGGAGTGGCTGCAGTGCATCTGACTGTCGCTATCCGATCGGCGCCAGGACTTGCGGATTTACGGCTGTTCCTTTACGCCGGAGGTTTACTACCACAATAGCGTTTCCGCGAGTCTGCTATTCGGGTAAACGCAAGCGAGGGGACAGGGCCTGGCCGCTTGACCGTGTCGTTTCACGGGATGAGCAGAAGCGCAAACGTGAATGATGTGCACGGTGCAGCCACCTCGTGGCACAGAGCTCAACCAAACAAAGTAGCAGTAACGAAGTGTATTCTTCTTTGCTGCTGGTGTAAAATTTTCGCGGGAGCGTAATCATTAACATGCTGTTATTGTAAATGTTTAAAATTTCTTACACATGGTTAGAGCAATATTAGCTCTTTGTTTGGCTGGTTAAGCTCTCCACAAACAGGTGGATGGATCGTGCAGACCGATCAGGGCGCTCACGTACGTCTACGCTAAAGTTCCTTCATCAGCTTGAGTTTATGTCTCCAGCCATCCGTCGAAACGCCCAGCTCGCCTGTGGTTACTGGAATACCAGACACGTTCGGCGCTGCGACAGAATGCTCGCAACTCACGCTGCTTCGATAGCTCTCGCTTGGGGTTTCGCGCGCTCGCTCCTAAAGAACCAGAAGTAGACGACACGACGTGCCATCATGACGCAGAGCCAGTGAAGGCGGAGCTTAGCCCCGATCACTCGGCGAACGAGTTGAGGAGAAAATGCATGGCTATGGAGGAAGGTAACTTGTAGTCGTCCGTAGCTCTCTTATTATGAGACGCTTCACACAAATTGTGGTGCGAATGATTAACTTTAGCTGTACCCTACGCGTCGGCAAAATCTGTGCGGACAGTTTCAGGGGCCCTTTAATATTGGGAAATGAGCCGATAGTGACATTCACTGACTTGTTCTAGTTTTTAGATGAACTGGTTATTTATATCGGCTTTAAAGTAATGCAGCGTTTGCTGCCTTAACATTGGATTTTGTACTGTCCTGTGACTGGAGCAGCATGGCCTTAGTCACTTTTGCGCCATTAAACTCGAATTAGCTAACTAATCATTTTTTGACCCGCCGCGGTTGCTCAGTGGCTATGGTGTTGGGCTGCCGAGCACGAGGTCGCGGGATCGAATCCCGGCCATGGCGGCCGCATTTCGATGGGGGCGAAATGCGAAAACACCCGTGTGCTTAGATTTAGGTGCACTTTAAAGAACCCCAGGTGGTCGAAATTTCCGGAGTCCTCCACTACGGCGTGCCTCATAATCAGAAAGTGGTTTTGGCACGTAAAACTCCATAATTTAACTAACCATTTTAATTATTCAAAAAGCTGAGGCGTGCAGACAGGACACAACAGAAGTGGACAACACGAACGCCACTTCTCTTGTGCCCTGTCTGCACGCCTCACCTTTTTGCATAATGAATCCTTACCAACTAGCTCCGCTTTCTGTCGTTCTATTTCAATCCTGCATAATCGGCTAAGACGTGGCCAGGTCGCTGTTATCGCCAAGATCGACCACTTGGCGCGACGTATGATAGGAGTGAAAAATGAAATGGACCGTTAAAAAATAGGGCCCGAGGCGTACGAGGTCTGCGTACGGCAGTCCTCTTTCTCTCGCCAGACCTATAAGCAAAAACGGAAAATCACAGCTCAGAACAAAGACCGATATTCGCGAAACGTCTGTAATGTAACTTCCGTAAGACCGTTCCTCCATTTCCTGGCGTTCTAGCGCCCGCCAATCACGATAACGATTAGCGATCAACGCGATAACGATACCGTTGGTGCGCAATGGCGAATGGCGGACACTTCCGTCAAACTGTTCTGTATACGAGCCTAGATCGTAACCAGGCGCCAAGTTTCCCTCCATCGTTAATCGATAAAACAGTCAGTATTATTTAACGCTTTCGCTACAAATATCAGCAGCTTATAGAATGCATAGCATGAAGAAAGGTATTTAAATTAATAAACAATAAATAAATAAATAATACAAACAATGAGTTTGATGCACAATCCTTGCAACAGGCAATAAGTTAATCAGGCAAATTGCAACGTACTTGAACACCCTAAAAACGCAATACTGATTGAAGCTGAATTGCTTCTAGGTTTATATATATACTATTATATATATAATTACTATAATATATAATATACTACTATATATTATAATATATATATTCTTGTGACCACTGACTCGGTAAGAAACTTAAAGGACAAGCTACCGTTTGGAAGTGCATTCAAATTCATTTTTAATAAACTTTTTTTGCAAAATTATTCTCTTCATCAAAAGCAAGAAAATAATGCCTGCACAGTTTCAATACTTCACAACAGTTCGTTACAATAATACTCCAATGCGTGAGAAATCATTAAGTACATTGTTATCGCAAAACAAAAACATCATATGATACGGTGGTCTCGTGCACAGACGGGTCTAGAATGCGTGTGTTCTCTACGCCTTGAGTGTCTTACCCGTTATGTGCTTCGCTTGTTCCCTTCTCATCGTCCCCCAACTTGTGCATCTTATCCTCTTCCGCTTCCCCCACTGCACAATAGCGGGCTAGAGAAATTAACCTCAGGCCGAAGTCCCGGCCCTATTTAATATAAAACTGTTAAACTTGCTCGCCTCTTTCAGGTGGCTCTGTGTGGGTGAGTGCATGCAATGCGCAGTGTGAAACTTTCAGGTTCTCTTGTTCAACACTTCAAACTTCGTACACTAAAAAAATAAATAGCGGCAAAGAGGGACGGTAAAAGAAAAAAAATCAAAGCAACGCCGATAGCGATCAGTATATGTCTCATAAAAGTAGATTGCGAACGTGTTGAGATCAGTTGCGCATCTTACAGAACCGATTGGTCATCGCGAAGTTACGTTGGCATGCGCCTAATCCTTCGACACGGATGTTTTCGCAAAAGTTGTGCGAAAAGCAGAGAAAGTCTGGGAAGATGACAGACGGAAAAAGAAATGCGGGAAACCGATTTCAGAAGAAATAAGGTTACGTTGCAAGAATAGCGTACATAGAACGGTACAGTATGGTATTCTTGCAAGCGACGCGGAACAAAAACTTTTCGGCCGCGCAACCGCGAAGCTGAAATTCGGAAAAAAAGCGCGCCGACGTCTGTCGCATAATTCAGAAGCGTGTACCGACCTTTCACCGGCGACTGGTCGCGTGGTCGCGCTGACGGTGGTAATCCGAGCACCACCAGAGCCACGAGAAGGGACGAAGGCAAACAGGTGGCCCTGCCACCGGTTGTCCAGCATGCATGACGTGCCATGCGTCGCGGGACGCACACCGGAGCCGCCGGCCGCGCTTCTGCTGGCATGAGCGGGGCGCCGGCGGTACGAACACTTTAGCTAAGGGCCCGGCTCTGAGAAACACGCGGAGCTGATCACGTGCGATCGATGTGCTCGCGACCCGGGCCACCGCGCTCGTTCTGAGCCCGAGACGGGAGCTCCGGCTCGGCTGCCTGTTGAAGTCCGACAGGGCGCCGCGTGCCACCAGGTTCTGTGGCGCCGTCTCTCGGCGATTTAGCCAAAAGCGCTCGGGCACGGTGCTCGCCAGACAGGTTTCTTATAGTTCGCGCTCGAAGTGTACGTGTTTCAAAAGTTTGGTTACGCAGTACTTTCTTTTCACACGTATAACCGCTGTCCGTGCGGATTGTATTCTTTGGCTATGGCCTCTTTGGACCACTCGGGCTTTGAATGATCACAATCCGAAGAGGGCACCTTGCTAGAGGACTGATATCGCCTACTGGCCCGGATGAACTTCGGACGTTGGTTCACGGTGCTCATCTTGAGTTACTCCTCTCCTACATCATGGTGTCTGGCTTGGATTCCCTGATGTAGGATGTGTGAGACCAACCTAGGCCTGGAACCTAGTACAGGAATTTTAAATAAACATGTTTCTACCACCACAAACCCGGAATGGTCACCTTGGGGGATTATGGTGGCGATGTAGTGTATTGAAATATCCAGAGAAGGAAGGAGACCGCTATGAGTGACTTTTTTAGGCATTACCAGAGCGTATGACAAAGTGAACGGCAGCATTTTGTGGGATATTCTGGAAGGGGAAGGCTTAGGCAACGACTGTATGCAGCTTTTGAGGGAGATTTACCCAGAAAATACCGTTTGCGTTGAATAGTAAGGGATCGGGAGTGAGGAGAGAGTTGATATCACCAAGAGAGAGACACCGGTGCCTTTTATCCCCGCTGCTATTTATGATGTACACGGTAAGGATAGAAAGGACGCTTGAAGGAATCAATATCGGGTTTAATTTCTCATGCAAACAAGCGGGCACAATAGCAGAGCAACAGGTTCAAGGGCCGGTATTTCGTAGCGATGCCTTTTCCGATTCTATGCCTTTTCAGGCTTTTCGCGCTTGGCCACTGGTCAGAGCGACGGTCTGCCCACATTATCAACGCGATCAGGCGGCCGTGTGTGGTGGATGATAAGAATAGCATAGAATAAGGCATAAGGCATCGCTACAAAATAGCGGCCAAGGTTTGTTTTATGTGGGCGACATTCTGCTGCTTCCTAACCGACCAAGTTATATGCAACTTCTGGGTAATATCTGTGGACAGAAAGGTAAGAACTTTGGATTTAAATTAAGCGTTAAGGCATCAGGTTTTATGGTATTCAATGAAAACAGTGAACAGACAGTATCAGCACTGGGCCAGGAAATACCTAGGGCAAATTAATACAAATACCCTGGTGTACGGATAGACGAAAGCAATGTATATATGGAAATAATAGCAATAATATCAAAGGAGAGGAGAAACGCTGCAATAATGAAGCACAGCTCACTGTGGCGATACAATTGTTACGAAGTGCTCCGAGGTATTTATTTATTTTATTTTATTTAGAGCCTACTAGCAATCTGACCAGGGATGATTGCAGGAAGGGCACAAAGTGAAACATTAAACATGATAAAGTGGTAGTAAAACTGTAAAAAAAACACGAGCTACAAATACATAATCTGAATAACAAACATATTAAGCAGCAACATCAAAGTGGGAAATATGAAGGGTTAAATATATTAAATATGTCGAAAACTGTAATGGTTCCAGGACTTACATTTGGAAATGCGGTTGTTTGCTTAAAGTCCAGGGTCCAATCAAGACTCGACGGCAACCAAACGTCAGCGGGACGCCTCGCATTGGGCGCCTGTTGTCGCTGTTGTCGTTGCATTATCATGCCGCATTATAAACTACTTTTAAAGTGAACCGCAGAGTTGCACAGTACTTTCCATTTAGATCAGGAGTACATTTTGAAGCTGACTGCTAATTCAAGATTCAAGATTCATTTATTTCTCCAAGAGAAAAAGGCCGGGGACAAAAAGCTGCCTTGAAGCAGCTTGACGGGGTCCGGGGCCCATTTGCATAATGGCAGCAGTGAAGAGAAAAAGTACAATTTGACATACATCATGAATCAAGGAACACAATGCAGAATTTCAATTAAGCTTAATGCAATACAAAGTAAAAATTCAAATATACAATGCACTGAGAAGTAACAAAAACTCTATTAGCCTAATTTGGGTTTGAACCCACCACATGCTCAAAAAATTGCTGAACAATTGTTTTTCTGTTTAGGTTAATATTTTCTGTGTACCATTTGTGTGTGTTAAGGGTGTTCGGAACCAGGAAATGCAACATTTGGGAGCCATACGTCGTGCGAAGTCGGGGTAGATGCCATTTCTCTTTGCGTCTGATGCTTGTATGAGTGTGCGTTTGTGTCACCGATGAGAGTTCGATTATGAACTTAGTCCGAGGCAAGCTGAAGTTATTCAAGGCGCGAAGAATGGTAAATGACACTAGATGATGAATGGGCGATATTCCATGTTTAATAAACAGTGGTCTGGTGTGAGCCAGGTAATCTGAGCCAGAAACTATGCGGATAGCTTTTTTTTTGCAAACGTAGTAGTTGGTTTAGATGCACGCGAGCCGCAGTTCCCCACACAAGATGGCAGTAGCTTATTTGAGAGTGAAATAATGAATGATATATTAATTTTTTAACTTTCACGGGAAACAAGTCGCGACCTCGTGAAAGAGCTCCTACAGATTTCGACAAGCTTAAAGAAAGATGACGGAAGTGATCAGCCCATTTAAGATGTTCGTCAAATATTACGCCAAGAGATTTATATTTAGTTACGATTTCGATAGCGTAGTCTCCAATAAGCAGTGGGATTGATATGGTTACTTTCCGATTTATCGAACGAAAAATAACCGCCTTTGTTTTATTATGATTAATCTTTAAACTGTTTACATGTGACCAGTTATGGAGGCTTTCCAATATGACGTTTGCTTCAAAGAGGAGTTCATTCGATGAGTTTCCAGATAAAAATAAACTAGTGTCGTCGGCATATATTATAAATTCCGCCTTCTTGGAAATATGAACGAGATCGTTTATATATACGTTAAAGACGAACGGACCTAAGATACTGCCCTGCGGTACTCCGCATCTTATATACTCAAAACTGGAGCTACAACCATCAACACATACGGATTGCTGCCGTTTGCAAGAACAAACATTCGTTCGCCATACCTCGGCAAGGAGAAGCACCGACGGGTGCGCGAAGACCGTGGCGAAGCCTCTACCGTGGGTATGTACCAAAGTTTTTGAAGGAATCGGCCGTTTCGCGCTTTACGCGTTCTTTAGTGGTCAAGAGGCGATCCGCCCTGGGCGGAGCGTTGAACGTGGCCACTCACGAACGCGAAAAGCGCCGAAAGGTATCAGCATCGCGAAGAGGCATCGCAACAAAATCGCGACCTAGTAACGGAACATGAAGATATGTAGAGAACGAATGGCCGGAAAAGTCTGCCACCACTAAAACGTCATCGCGTTAGGCGTTGCAAGTGAGCGACGCTCACGAGCAAAGTTGAAGTAATTGTAAACGCTCGATCAGCGAGACAAGTGGCAACCAAATTCTGACGCATTTGCGCTGTATACTGGCTACTAAGGTTGGTCAATGCCCCTCGCGAACGATAACCTGACTGAATCACGACACGCCAGGCCGGACGCAGCGCAGAGCCTGTGTAGTAAGCGGGACAACCAGCGTGAAGTTATAAGAGGCCGATGGGCTTCGAACGAAGCTCATCAGCAACGTTATGTCGGGAGGAAAGTAGAGAAACGAGTACGCCGCTGTATCTCGAGCTATGTGGCACATTCACAGTAGGTTGGCTCCAGGCGAAGAAATTTTGGCCGATCAGTAATTTATTGAAGAAATTTATATGGGTTGACATCTGTCTGAAAGTTAGCTCTCCAGTTGATCTAGCAGGTCAACATTTGAGGGCTCCATTTTGCGGCGACACACCGCAAAGTTGCTACATCTAGAGACAAAGTCACTAAAACAGCAACGCTTCCTGGGCCGTAAAATCGAAATGAATTGTGGGGTTTTACGTGCAAAAACCACAATGTGATTATGAGGCACGCCAAAGAGGTTCCTCGCGGTTCTTTAACGGGCAACTAAATGTAAGTACACGAACGCTTTTGTATTTCTCTCCCATCAATATGCGACCGCCGCGGCCGGGATCGATCCTGCAATCTCGAACTCAGCAGTGCAACGTCATAATCTGGAGCGGAACACTTCATAGAGCCCAAGAGGTATTCATGTGTTGGAAACTTGGTCCAGGTAATGGAACGCGTAAGGGCCACTCCAGCCTGATGTCTCCGTATAGAAAGATCCTCCACTTGAGAGAGATTACGGGAAAGGGAGAAGACACGGATGGACTAAGGAGCGTGTTTCTACACTAAGAGGATATTGAGGAGGAATGGGAAGAACTGCGTTTGCCGCACTAATCAGGATATTAGCGGCTTTAATTGCACCATGCGTGGGCTTCAGCACAATTAGTAATAAGACTTGCTTGTAATTTCAAGCCGCTTTAATTTGCGGAAGCGTTGGGCTCACGACGGCGTCTTGGCCTTCCCGAGTGTCGGCAGCCGCATTTGTGTAGGTGACGCTATATCATATAGGGACAGACTACCCTTTCGTTGTAGAGGGTTGATCACGTCGCTGAAGCTTCGTTGTTTTATTAGGGATAACAGAAGTGTTGCATCCTGGCGCGAGATAATCCAACGTGGTAACCTCAGGAGGCTCTCCATAGAACCGGAAACAAAGAGCTGCCACTATATAACAGAATGTGCCATCTCTTCGGTTGGCTTACTTGTTCACGCCTATTCACGTAATATGGTAGTTACTAAATTTTAAGCCTCCCAATTCTCTAATTCTTCGCCTTGTTACGGGACACGCGCGCCTTAATTTGTGAGTGTTTCCTTCTTCGCAGCTTTACCCTTTCAAAGACGTGCAATGTAGCGAAACTAGCACACAGACACCGAGGAGGCTATTTGCCCTACATGGAACGCTCTCGGGATGACAGAGCAACCAAACCACATCACATTCTTGATCATTACCATTTCGTCACATCGGCTTGATGGCCAACATCTTAACAAACAAGAACGCATCTAAAGTGCTTAACAGACACAGAAAACTCCAACTTAAACCTCATGAACCAGGAATTTTATAAGATGTTCACTTATCTGCATGATGCCGCGATGCACGCTTTTGTTTGATATTGTATTACTGTCCTTTTTCTCCGTGTTCCCTGCGGCCAAATCCTAGAAGAAAAAAGCAGGACGAGCAGCAATAAAAGTGGGATTGGTGCGTGCTCATTGCAAAATCTCGGTAAGCCCCACGTGCATTTGTAACTTTTCCAGGCGGTTGTGTCAGAAAGGAACAATACATGGACACACGGGCCTGATCAATGTCATAAAACTGACATGTTTAATTCGGCAACCGAAGAGGCATTCATGGGGTTGTTGTTCCAGGTTTCCGATGTCAAATTCAGTAACGATGCACTCATCGCTAAAGAAGCATTATGGACGGCTTCGAGTAGGATGTTCTTGGTGCCACAGAAGCCCAGGAAGTCGTCAGCACTGACATCCCACACAAGGATGCCGGCGAGTCCTTTCTCCATGAATTTTGCAGTTTGCATTGCCAAGGACTGCGCGTCTTCGTATATGAACCAAGAACGACCGCGATGCAAGAGAGTGATGTCCCCGTCTCTGTGGCGCTTCCAGCCTCGCTTGGCGCACAGCTCGTGATACGCGAACGTGTGTTCGTTGCTTGGCACAGAACCAGTGTAACTATCCCTGTGGTTTAGCGTGTACGGAATGCCTTCAAAGCGGATGGCCCCAATCAGCTTAGAAGGAGGAAAGCTGCTTGCCAGTACATTTTCCAGCGCTCGGCTGCGCCCGAGCCATTGCGGTGGCAGCACGACCATATCCACCAGCTGCGCAAGCCTCTTGCCTGCGTTAGGCCTGCGTAACAGAGAAGACTCGGGTGGCAACACGAGCAGGAACTCCCTGTGGCGAAAGAGAGTGGCCAGTTTCTTGAGCAAGCGCACCGCAGAATTGCGTAGATGGCCGTCCGACACTGGAAAAAGGCCGGTCACCATCAGTCCATCCAGGCGGTTCACGAGAGTCCAGCGAAGTAAGTTCCGCGCAAACGCCGTGCTTCTCTCTTGGCTCAATGCAACCCGATGCAGGAGCCCGCTGGCGTCTTGAAAACTTCCCAATCCTGCCAGGAGCCTTAGGTGCGGCTTGGACTTAACGAGGGGAGTCAGGTCGGCAAGGTGAAATGGCGGGTTGGCCGAAGTCAGGCTGTCGTAGTTCTGCATGTCACTGAAGAAATCAGGTAGGCCTACAAGCGGAAGCACAATGTGCGAGCACAGGTGAACAGGGATATATCTTTGGGCGTAGGTCCAAGGCGGAGGCCTCGAAAAGCTGTGCGGGTCCAGCTGGCAAATCAGGAGTGGTTCGGGGCCTCTGTTGTCCAGCTGGATGTCTTCCTTCTTGGGCACATCCCTTATGAACCGAACCCTGGTCAAATAGGGCATCAGGGCTCCGGGAAGCGCCATGAAGAACACCAGGATCAGGATCATGCACGAGCTGATCGAGTAGACGCAGGTGCTCTTGAGGAAGGGATCCTCTTCAACCCCGGCGCCTCCCTTGGGGTCCGAGGCCTCCTTCTCAGGCATGGCTGCGGCTGCCTCGTCTTTCTCCTCTTCGGTAGCCACCAGCAGCCGCCGTTCACCAAGGTTGGTTGGTTTGTTGCTAGCGTAAGGGCAGAACCCACTACGTTGGAGAGGCCGAGGCACGGACGATAGCATGGGACATAAATAAAACATTATTTCGGGAAAAAAAGAAAGAGAGGGAATATATATATATATATATAATAAATCCATAAAATATAGAACGAATGAACATGATACCTTTAATTATTCTATTGTGATGTGGAAAAATAAATGAAGATAAGATGATACTAATAAGGTTACTTAGTAATGACGTGAATAAAGTACACAATAAATAATACATAAATCAATACGTAAATAGATTGTATAGCTAGCATGGCAGTCCTTCTAGTCTCAGACCACGGAGTAAAATGCACAGGAGCGCCGACTCCACCGCCGCGCAACGCGTTCACTCGGGACAAATCGTGAAACACGGGCGTCTAGTTAACGTCTTTGCTCTCTCCCTCCGCTCCACTTCTTAGCGTTCGCACATGCTTCCTCAGCTGTTTCCGAGCCCTGCCGACTGATGATGATGATGATGTTTGGCATTCCCTCTGAAATGGGGCGGTTGACAAATACTCATCTAACCTATATATATATATATATATATATATATATATATATATATATATATATATATATATATATAGAGTAGAAGCTCGTTAATTCGAACCGCAAGGGGAAGAGCCACTTCAGTTCGAATTAACGAAAGTTCGAACTAACGAAAGTGAAGGAGAGCAACAGTACACTGCGATTTGGAAGCAGTAGGGCATGTCAGAAATTTGGCGTGTCAAAAAGTGATGGCGTGTGTCGCGGGCACACGCCATCTTCAAGTCGAAGCTCTGGGTCCGACTGTGCCACACCACCGATGTCCACCGAAACGAACGTTAGCCGAGGTTTAACACTGTCACAATGAATCGCGTCGGCCGATACCTCCAAAGCTGAAAACAAAGGTGGCACAACCGATGAAGACTGCCGAGACAAAGACGCTGAACATGTGAAGGTGGCGAAGGCCCTGATTCGTTGGTTCTTGATTGCAAGCGTAGCCGCGACGTACTTGATTCGCTGTGTTTTGGCGCTTGCCGTACCATCTCCGCAGAGCATTAGCAGCTGTACAAGATTTGCAAAGCCTCCGAGATTCGCAACGGGCAAGAAGTCTCGGAGGTTATGTAGAACGGAGAGGCGGCAGCCGCCGCTGCCTTCTGGCTGACCCCGCGTCGGTTAGATTTTTTTCCGATTTTGCCTTCTCTCGCCGTTCTCTCCGTTTCGGAGGCAATACAGCCTTGTGTGTAGGCAGTAGGCGCGTTTCTCTGGCCTTGTGCCAGGCGAGCGTAGTTCGAATTATCCGTGAGGGAACCTTCTCGCGTTCGAATTAACGGACTTCTTTATACATCGACTTCTGTGGAGCTTGGCCGGACCAAATCGTACAGTTCGAATTATCCATAAATTCGAATTATTGAAGTTCGAATTAACGAGCTTTCACTGTATATATATATATATATATATATATATATATATATATTAATTACTCGGGTAACTACTCTCCTTGTTAAGCACCTTCTGTTGAGGCACGTGGCAACCATTCTACAGCTTGCTTCCCTGTGTGAATGCGCTATAGTGGCGGATAACGGCGGCGGCAGCAGCGCGCGTTGACGTTGTCGTCCACTAGAAATTCAGGCCCTCGGCGTCTCGATTTCATAACGATCAAACACAAAATTATATGAGCATAAATAAAGAAATAAACGCACGCGCCTGACTTTTCTGCACGTATGTAAAACATTTTTTTTTGTTTACAATTCCCTAGAGAAATCAGGCGAAAAGAATACGAGGACACCTAAGCACTTCTTATGAGTTGCGCATGCGAAAACATTACGGTCCAATTAAACACCGCTGAGCTGTCTTTCGAGTTTCGCGGTGGGGTATGTTACCGCGTTTTGCAATACGATCGGTGCTGGCTTTTTTTTTTGTGCGGTTTCTGCGTTATCATGTTGGCTGCAGGCCGGAATCACTTGCACGATATTGCTGAGAAGTCAAGGACACCGCATGCCCCCCCGACGCCCTGCGCGACGAGAGACCGAAGAAGCAGCAGCGGCCGCGAAGGCCGGCGAGCCCAGTGGGGGTGAGAGATACGGACCCCGCACCGGCCTCCAGAAGCGAGACGGTGGCAGCCGCACGCGCGCGTCACGCGACACCATCGCCGACGGCAAGCAGCCTAGCTCAGCGACGTCACATCGCGGTACCGTCTCCGTCGAGGCGCACTGCTCGTGGCGTCGCGGCGATGCCCTCTCCCCTCACGCAACATCTGGCGCGCTAAAGCGGCAGCGGGTGTTCCGATTCGCCCGCTGTGTCGTAGCCAATGGGAATTTAGGTGCCGTTTCGCTGCTACAGACGCTGGATTTTTCGCTCAAAGGGCCACTTGATGCTTTCGCATCAATAAAGTTCCAAGAAAAGGCACAGCAGAAGTATATGTTTTTCACAACTAAACGTTTGCGATGAAGTGATGGTTATGTGCTACGTACTTTTTGTGTTCGGCGTTTTGTTTATTATGCCTGCAGTAGGTTTAATCACGCCCGATGAGTAAAAATGTGTTTATGCTCATGCTTGAAAAGACGGAACAACGTAACAGTAATTGATCAAACGTTTTGTGTCCCTCTATAAATCCGGGTATGGCTAAGAACGGGAGAAGTTTTTTGTCTTCGAAGCGCCACCTCATCCGGAGCTGCTGCAGCAATGGCGACAGAAAATTCCTGCACGTAAGCGACCGCTCAATGCAAAAGACAAAATATGGGCGCGACATTTCGAGTGGCACCTGATTTTTGATAAGTACTGCAGCGAAAGTAAAGGAATCATCCTGCAAGAAGAAAGCCTCTTGACTTACTATGAAAAGGAGCCGTTTCTGCGATTTTCGAGGAAGCCTGGCGCAACTCTCTGATGCGGAGTGTGAGTTGCAATCACAAGACGCCGATGCGGGAAGGCAAAAGGACAACAATTTGTCTGCAACTGCGCACACTGTAGGAGCGTTCTCTTATTCAGGCACGTGACGTAATGGGAATTCTCAGCCTTCTCTTCGAGAGGATAATGATTCCCATAATTTGCAGCCTGCAGGTTACAGGGATCTGTTCAGCGAAGGAAATGCTTTGCATACGGCCTGCGACGATGATTTTGCTGAATAAAGCGGTGCAAGCAGCTCCACACCACGAAATGACGACACCACACATTGCAAGCGCAAGTCCATTTCTGCCGGAGCAATTTCTACGCCTAGAAAGAGTCAAGTTTCCGCCTTCGTGGGACCGCCACAAGATACGGAGAAAACTGGGCAACACAAAAGCGTCGCGAGAAAAGATTCAAGGGAAGCATCTGTATACTTGAAAGACGCTCAGATAAAAACAGTAATAAAAGGCGTCCTTCCCATAAAAGTTTTCGCTGTCTTCTGACATAGCTCGAGACTCCGCAGACTGCAGTCGCATGTCCCCCTTCCTCCATATTCTAGTTGTTGTTTTTCTTGCATAATCTTCGTGTTTCGTTTATTTTCAGTGGCTTTGCGCCTCTGCCTAGCGTAACTTGATGTAAAGGCGACCCTAATATTTGGCTTGGGTGTCTCTTAGTAGCACTCTCACCTCGGCGTTGGTGTTCTTAGGTTTACTTAGGCGAACGCAACGATAGAAACTAACTTGAAGACAACTGCTTTCCGGTAATTAGCCGGTGAAATATCATGCCACCTTCTTGTGTGTGACGTCATTAGTGACGTCATTACTTGCGATTGTCACTTCCGGGTTTCCAGGAGTTCCGTCAAAGTCGTGCTTCCGTCTCTAAAGTCTACGATTCTGGACTTCGGTGTGCGGTAATCAGTGATTTCTAATTAACTTTAATTATTGCGGACACTTCAGTAACTCAACTTGTAACTAAACTTATCCTCTGATATCATATCTATAATGAAACCCATGAATTTTGTAGTGTAGAATTTTTTTATTTTTTACGATTTATTTTGAATTTCATTCTCGGTCGTCTCAGTGATTTCTAATTAATTCTAATTATTCTAGACACTTCAGTAACTTAACCTGTAAATAAACTTACGCTCTGATATTATATCTATAATGAAACCCGTGAATTTTGTAGTGTCCAATTTTTTTCTATGTTTTTCTGATTTATATTGAGTTTCCTTCCCGGTCGTCTTAGAAGGTGAACCGGAAGTGCGGCGCAAGAAAAAAGAGTGTCACTTTATGCTCGTGCCTCTAAAGAGGCCCGGCATGGGTCCTGTAAAGCATAATGCGAGTAAATTAATTAAAATGAAATGAAAACATGATTCATTTGCTAATGTCTCTCCACGAACCGCAATATTTATGCCCGCTACTGGCGTCAGGGTATGCGCCGAGCAGACGACACCACGAATGTGCAAGGCCGTGCAGCAGCATGCTCGAACACGGCCTCTCTGCCGTTACTACGGCAGGGAGACCCGAGCTTGGACCCGAGGTTGGCGCAGCCGCGCGCCCACTACACCAGTTGTTTGGAGCAGCACCCTGCCCCCCCTCCACATTTTCCGCCCATGCGTAGCGCCGCCTGAGAAACGCGCTGTGAATCGGCAACCACTCAGGATCTGTCTCAGACTAGCGGAGTCGATGCTCCGGTTCCGTGACTCAGACATAAAATTAAATGGGGCGTCATATACGGCCCTGTGGCAGAAACAAAATGCCTACGCACTCAAGGAATAGGCCCACTGGAGCAGCAAGGCCCAGTTCAGGCCGACAGGCCGACGGAGGAGCTGTTTGGAGAACCCGCTTACCCGCCGTGATGGCACTGTAGCGGCTATGGCGCTGCGCCCGAGGACGCAGGCTTGGCTGCGGCGGCCGCATATCGACGGGGGCAAGAACGCCCGTGTACCCTGCATTGGGTGCACGATAAAGAACCCCAGGTGGTCAAAATTAATCCGGAGTCCCCAATATAAGGTGTGCCTTCTAATTATATTGTGGTTTTGGCACGTAATACCCCAGAATTAAATCTTTTCAGGAGTTCTTTCCGTCGTATTGAAAATCAATGACACACTGAATTGTTCTGTGTTTTCAGTTCACTTTCCAAAAATTACATACATGCGAAGGAACCGAATCATGAACCGAACCATGACCTGCAAGGCCATGGTTTGTTTGATGCTGATGATGGTCTTCCTCTTTTCTGGCGCGTACGACCAGAATAGGCCAAGGACCGGGTGGCAGGACGTAGCTTAAGAGGATTCTTACTTGAAGAGGAGATTGTAGGAGAGGGAGGATTGTTTCCCTAAGTGTACGTCTTTTATTACACGGACACTCCAGGTGCATTTCGTCGTCACCGTCGGTGTCACCGCGATATACCGCATAAAGTCCAAGGGCGACAACATCGTCGCCACGCGCCGTATGCCGTGCGTGCGAGGGTAAGCCGGCGATGGCGGCTCAATCTACTCCGGCGGCTGCTGCGTACGGCGCGGCCGCGCCGACCCTGTCTTGAAAGCGATCTGCAATGAGTGCAGAGTCTAGGTGCGTCGAGGGCTCGTAGCTTCGTGTGCGCTGTGTTCTCGCCGCTTAGTTCGCGTTGAAGCGAGAGGCAGCGCGAAGGTCGATTTGCTCGCTGTTGCCGCCGCCCTTCCTCACGCCAGTGTTTTGACATCGAGTGTCGGCGCTCGTTCAGTGAGATGTGTTATTGTTTGCCTGTGCACGCGTAACACCATGCTTGTTAAGGTATTTAGTAAGCGAATGCTTGCGAGTCAATACGGCCGGTGAAACTACTATCCTTACTTCGTATGGCTGCCTACAAATTTGCTATCGCAATCGATGCTTCGCCTTCCGGGCAAAACTGCGTCATTTTTTTTTCTTAACTTTCTAAAGATGTGGCACATATGCGCAGTAAAAGATTTGCCGAGCAGAGATGGCAACACTTTAACATCGCTGTTGGTGCTAAAAACATGGAAGGAAAAGATAAGGAATTTCTCATGAACCCAAACCGGAAAAACGTTTCCCAGCCTATTCTATATAATGGCGTATTGCATTAAGTACTAGATTTATGTTTCAACAAATACGTACAAAATTGACGCAACAAATAAAACGATAGCGTGTGAGGAAATATTTAACACTTTTCTGAAATATTAGCTCCCAAGTGGCAGTGGCGCAGTAAAGAAATTGTCGGTGCGCAAGAACAAACTCTGAAGCATTGAAAAATCTGTGAAAAGGGAGAGGCTCAACAGAGATAAAAGCTTTAGCATGGGGATACAACAGCAAGAATATGTAATTAAAGGTTCTGCGCTTCGAATAAGTCACCCGCCGTGGTTGCTCAGTGGCTATGGTGTTGAGCTGCTGAGCACAAGGTCGCGCGATCGATTCCCGCCCACGGCGGCCGCATTTCGATGGGGCGGAAACACCCGTGTACTTAGATTTAGGTGCACGTTAAAGAACCCCAGGTGGTCAAAATTTCCGGAGTCCCTCACTACGGCGTGCCTCATAATCAGAAAGTGGTTTTGGCTCGTAAAACCGTATAATTTCTTTGAAGAATAACTCAAAGATGGGATGAATGCTACTGCTGACAGTTTTCAAGCACATCTATCTGCGATAACTCGCCACTATTGCATGTGCCAATCGAGGACCTTCAATCACCACTCCTACTGACGTCTAGGTTCATACAGGGTGTCAATCTCTCAATTTTTCAACATCCTAGTTTGCATTAAACGGTAAATAAGCACCAATGAATAAGTTATACTGGCCAATTTGGAGTAGATGGAAGGAGGTATAGCCACGGCCAGATTAAAGAGAATTATTATTTATGATGAAAACCTTAGATCGCCATTGGCGGAGTTTTGTAACCACTAGTGAGAGAGCCAGACATTCAGCTTCTAACACTGACCCATAATCGGATAGACATTGGCATTTTTTGGTCATATTACTGTCCTTTGCGACACAAAATTATACACGTCATCACTAATCGGGTAGACGAAAAAAGAAATTTCGGCTTAAGTTGAGAGAGCATATCCGGACCTCGGCTTCCTCCTCTTGCGCCAAGGCCAGTGGCAACCGTAACGTGATGTGGTAACGCAGTTTTTCTGTTAGCCTTCAAAGATATGGTTCTAACCGATTAAGGTAGATTGACCAAGAAACAAGGGTCGGGTTCACAATTTTTTTCCCTCTTAACTGCTGTTTTCCATTGACCGGCCGCCTTCGATAATGATATGTCCAACATTATAGTTAACTGGCATATGCTCTTAAGCACATTTCCAGCGCAAGAAATTTGTGTGGGGGGGAATATTCGGGTTCAGGTAAGTAATGAAAAACGATAGCAGCAATTCAATTTCAGCGCTCCTGAAAACTAAGCGCTACGAGCAATGGCTAAGTTGCATGTTAACATCTGAAGCCCAACGGTAAAAATAAAATAAATCATGGAGAAGTAAAATGAAATGTAATACGTTAAACTGTAGAACTAAAGTCGGGCTGCCGCAGTAGCAAAACGGCCACACTTACTTAACAGGAAACGTGACAAGCCAGAAAAGGCACGAAAGCGAAATGCAAAATCACACGCCACCCTAAGATCCCCTGCACCAGCGTGCCATGACGTCATGAATTATGGCAGAGTGGACTCTGGTGTGGTTGACCGCTTCTCGGTAAGGGCGGACTACATTGTATTTCAGAGCAACCAAACACTCAACCTAGCAAGTTTCGAGTGCTGATTCTGGCGCTAAGCCCCTGAAATACAAGAGACTTTAAAATCCGTGACGTCACAGCGTCGTACGTGTGTGGTGGTTTCGGCGCTATGTTTAGATTTCAGTCAGCAATTATCAAAATTTTTCTGCCAAACTAAGAAAAGTGAGGTCGTCAAAAGAATACTTCACGCATTTAAAATTAATTATTATTGATTTTCAGCGTCTCTTCGAACAAAGGAAGAAAACAATGAAGGAGGAATAGCGAGAAAGAGAGAGAGGCGCTCACGCTGTCTATTCGTGTCTACTCTTTTCGCGCTCTTCCAAAGTATTCTCTTAATCTACCAACACGCTCAATTTTCAGCCCTTCTGCGAAGAGACATACCTTAATGTGTAATAAAAGAAAGGAAAGATACAGTTGGCTTACCCGTAATTAGGTAGGGTTTATCCATCTTAGATGAACAGAAAGGATTAAGAAAGGAAGAAGTACGACCTAACACAAAGAAAGAGAGAAAGTATGTATAGAAAAGCAAGAACGTTAACCAGAGTTAGTTCTGGTTGGCTACCTTGTATGCGAAGGGAAGGGGAACGGGGGTGCCTAACAAAAGCAGGACAAGGGGATAACGAGGCAATTACTGGGAACTGGTAAGGAAATTTATACACAACTACTTTGTTAAGTCTTGGACACTCACTATTTAAGCGCTCAGCCAAGGTACAGCAGAGTCTATGACAATCTACGGATTAGTTCTGCGCAATCTGGGTCGTACAATATGCATCTGAATCTGAAATTCTATTGTAGTGCAAGATTTTTTCATAACATTAATTACTCGCGTACTGTATGCGGTAATATCTGGCTCGTCAGAAAGCGAGCGCTTTGTTTTCACCAGACAAGCAGTAGACGGTTATTTTATTTGGAGACCATTAAATGAAACTGGTCATCTTCGTTACTTTTTATTGCATGCAACAAAGACAGATATATTTAGGAAAAAGGAGAGATTCGTTTATCTTAGCAGCACTTATGTACAAATGGTTCTATCAGAAATATCGAATGCAGTAAGAAGAGAAAGGGAAGTTAACAGAGTACAATTAGGTAAATTGCATATTCACACAAAAATTCGCACCATATTCGAACCAAGTGTTAGAAAACCATATTTTCTTTCAAAATTCGTAACACCGCGTATGCCTGTTCCTTTTTTTTTAATTTTCTTGCGCAAACCGAATTGCAAGTCTGATAGATACTTTTGCTTGAGGACGAGAGTGTCCAAGGAGGCAGCAAATAATTTTTTCGACTCCCTTGTATAACATTTGGAGAAGGGTGAATGGCCGGTAGCCTACCAAATTCCTATCACTGTTTGGGCTTCTTCATGTTATCAGGAAATGTATTTGAATCCCTCAGCGAAATAAACCAACGGTTCACCGCGGGACTAACATATCCTGGAATGTATGCTACCGGCTTTATCTTCGCATTCTAGGTATCTAAGGTCCGAGCCTTACTCAAGTTTAGAAGTTTTTTTTTCTTTAAGACATAGTCGAATTAAGTGAACCTTCTTGTCGTTGTACTCTCTTGGTTGCCTCTCGTTGCGATCGAGGTTTTCGTCTTTTGCCTAGCCGAAGCAGCTCCCCTGCTGCGTCACTGTTCACAGATCGATAAGCCGGCCGCTCCATTTGTAACCACCTTTGTACTGTTGCACAACGCGCCACCCTGGAGGGCACCGGTGTCAAACATGCCTCTGTCCCTTCTGTCGCAGTCAAGTGCATGTGTGCATCGGCCTTGGATCACGTGATCGCTGATGCCACCTATATTTCCTGCGCCGCGCCCTAGACGTGCCTTTATCATCTTCCACCTATTCCATCTCTACATTCCCTCCAGTCCAACCACCGCAGCATCGAAACCCGACCCATTCCGGAAACAAAGTTTCGCTTTAAAATTTCTGCCTCATCCGTTCGCTGCAAGAGCCAAGTTTCTCTGTTCTGAAAATTGTGCACGTATGTACAATTGGCTACAGCAGCATCAACAAAGTACACATTTATAGTCAGCCGGTGAAGTCAGCCGGTGAAGTTCCCGGAGTTGTTTATCAGTAATTTATTTCTGGCTTTAAAAGGCTTCTAATCTCGATACAAAACGCTGTGCAACACGTCCCAAGTGGCACCCAAGCGTTTCTTTGCGGTATCGAAAAGACAGAATGAAAAAAATAACATAGAATCAAACACCTGTGGTCATTGCCCATCCAATCTCACTATCCAGTTTGGTTTGCAGTTTTAAATTCTGTCACTGATGATGGGCATTGTGCGAGCAAAAATTCTTTTTGAAGCGTTTCCTTTTTAGCAACCTTAGGTTGGTTCAAGTCATTAGTGGTGTTCTGGCTGCGTGTTCACAAAAACGAAAATCACCAAAACATATTTAAAAATAACTGTCGAAAACGCTCAAGAACTACTCTGTATTACCACATGGCGTTCGATATGATTCTTTAATATATTCTGTATTGTGTCGCAGTGTAGCAATTCTACAATCTCTTGTGAGTTTGCAGAACTCCAAGACAGCAAACAATGTTCGACTTTCTTCACCTAAATTGCGATATGCCACTAAGGAAGAAAAAATTTGCGCCAAACATGATGCTTGCAATGTTCCCATTGGATCTTCAATGCGCAGAACAAGACGGTTAATTGATCTTCTTTGTGAGTAGCTGAACGCGCATTAACTTGGAGGACTGAATCAATATCTAGAAGTCTCTGTTTAAGAGAATTCTGCGAGAAAAATCAATCGTGACTCATCTGCTAGAAAGCTTGAGTACCAGTGCATTCACTGGTAGCAATCTCCGTACTTTATGAAGGCTAGCCTCTTCGTCTGTCTGTCTGTCTGTCTGTCTGTCTGTCTGTCTGTCGGTCGGTCGGTCGGTCGGTCGGTCGGTCGGTCGGTCGGTCGGTCGGTCGGTCGGTCGGTCGGTCGGGTCGGTCGGTCGGTCGGTCGGTCGGTCGGTCGGTCGGTCGGTCGGTCGGTCGGTCGGTCGGTCGGTCGGTCGGTCGGTCGGTCGGTCGGTCGGTCGGTCGGTCGGTCGGTCGGTCGGTCGGTCGGTCGGTCGGTCGGTCGGTCGGTCGGTCGGTCGGTCGGTCGGTCGGTCGGTCGGTCGGTCGGTCGGTCGGTCGGTCGGTCGGTCGGTCGGTCGGTCGGTCGGTCGGTCGGTCGGTCGGTCGGTCGGTCGGTCGGTCGGTCGGTCGGTCGGTCGGTCGGTCGGTCGGTCGGTCGGTCGGTCGGTCGGTCGGTCGGTCGGTCGGTCGGTCGGTCGGTCGGTCGGTCGGTCGGTCGGTCGGTCGGTCGGTCGGTCGGTCGGTCGGTCGGTCGGTCGGTCGGTCGGTCGGTCGGTCGGTCGGTCGGTCGGTCGGTCGGTCGGTCGGTCGGTCGGTCGGTCGGTCGGTCGGTCGGTCGGTCGGTCGGTCGGTCGGTCGGTCGGTCGGTCGGTCGGTCGGTCGGTCGGTCGGTCGGTCGGTCGGTCGGTCGGTCGGTCGGTCGGTCGGTCGGTCGGTCGGTCGGTCGGTCGGTCGGTCGGTCGGTCGGTCGGTCGGTCGGTCGGTCGGTCGGTCGGTCGGTCGGTCGGTCGGTCGGTCGGTCGGTCGGTCGGTCGGTCGGTCGGTCGGTCGGTCGGTCGGTCGGTCGGTCGGTCGGTCGGTCGGTCGGTCGGTCGGTCGGTCGGTCGGTCGGTCGGTCGGTCGGTCGGTCGGTCGGTCGGTCGGTCGGTCGGTCGGTCGGTCGGTCGGTCGGTCGGTCGGTCGGTCGGTCGGTCGGTCGGTCGGTCGGTCGGTCGGTCGGTCGGTCGGTCGGTCGGTCGGTCGGTCGGTCGGTCGGTCGGTCGGTCGGTCGGTCGGTCGGTCGGTCGGTCGGTCGGTCGGTCGGTCGGTCGGTCGGTCGGTCGGTCGGTCGGTCGGTCGGTCGGTCGGTCGGTCGGTCGGTCGGTCGGTCGGTCGGTCGGTCGGTCGGTCGGTCCCATCTTGTTGGCCCCAGACCTATTCGCCCAAGTTGTCTACTATAGCTTGGGCCACTGTCAGTCGTCATGCTTTTCCCACAATACCTTTTCATGCATTTGCTGTCATCCCATCGTCGCGATGCCGTCCTTGTCATTCCATCGTCGTCACTCGAACTTCGCCATTGGATTCTCGCCATGCCATTGTCATCACGGCATCGTCGTCATGCGCCATATTTGCCACACAGTCATCGTCATACAGTCGTTGTCACCCCATCGTCGTCATACGTTCGTCGCTATGCCTTTGTCCTCACACCGTTGTCATACTGTCGTTGTCATACGGTCGTCGTGATGCATTCGTTGCCATGCCATCATCATGATGCCGCCATGGTCATTCAATCGTCATCATTCCAGCTTTGTCATCCGACTGTGGTCATGCAGCGGTCTCTGGTCATCCACCTTCGTCATACAGTCGTGACGCATTCGTTGTGATACCATCGTTGCTCCATCGTCCTCACTCGAGCTTCGTAGTCCAATTCTCCTTATTCCGTCATCGTCGCGGCGTTGTCGTATTGCCCTCTTTGTCACAAAGTCGTCATCTTACAACTATCATCACGCCATCAACGCCATACATTCGGCCTCATCCCATTGTCATCCTACCATTTTCATGTCATCGTCGTCACGCAGTAGCAGTAATGCATTCGAGTTTTAAAATTTAAACGAATATTGTATTTCTTTTCTCTTTAATTCAATTGTGCCAAACCAGGAAGATGTCTGCCGAATGTGTACTTTTGATTAATTGGCTTTCCTTCATCGTGGGGCCGTCATAGTCCTTTCATCGTCGCCATTCTAACTTCATCATCCGATCATCGTCATGCCGTCGTCCTAATACCGCATTGGTCGTTCCATCGACGTCACTTTATTATAATCATGATGTCATAATTCAATCGTGATTACACTGCCGCTCTCATGTGATTGCCGTCAGACAGTCGTCCTCATCATGCCGTCGTGATCGTTTCGCCATCGTCCTTTCTGTTTCGTCATGCGATTGCGTCATACCATAATCGTGACGCCAGCGTCGTCATAGAGTACTCATAATACAGTGATCATACCATCAGTGATCACCATCATACTCATACACTCATCCTCCTCCCATTGTCCTCATGCGATCTTCGTAACACTGTCGTCATCATATCATTGTCATCATTTCAGAATTCTAGTCTCACTGTCGTCATACTGCCATCGTCATGGCGCCTTCGTCATTCCATCGGCTAAATACGCGTCAGGCCGTTGTGCTCATGGCCGATTTCGGCAAGCGAGTTTCATAACAAAGTAGGCCGATAGCCGAGATAGTCTATGCCGCATATGGGCGAGGCAGATAAGTACCAGAATGCCCGTTACAGATTATAAATACGCATGTCTTCAGCAATAGGGTGTGTCGCTACAATGCTGGGGTGGTAATCGCATTACTCCCCCCCCCCCTCCCCCCCTTGGACAGTCGTCTTGAAGTAGTTTCTGGCGCAATTCTTTTTTCGGAATTGGCTTTTGTAACGAACTGCACAGGATGCAGTAAGAAGAAAGTCTTATTGTAAATTGAAGGAAAGGTATCGTATGATCGATACGCGTCACAAGGGCGAATCAGCACTTGTGTTCATGTTTGCGATTGATAGCCGTGTCTGTCATCGGTATGCCTTCTCAGCACATTTATTGTGTCGTGGGATACACAGATAGCTATCTAAGCAAGGTAAGAGGGGCGATACCACCTATTTCCATCACAGGCTTGCGAAATCGAAAACGAGAGCTTTGTAATGCCAACGCACACTGGCAGAGGAGCGTTCGTGTATATTTGATAGCTATGCCGTGGCCCTATATACTCAGAAGGGAATAAAAAGTCCTCAGCGTCTTTATGTGAAAGCTTTTCTAATAACTGAACCACTCACACCATCGTTGTATATATATGTGCTTCCGAATTTATTGGGGGTTTTATGTGAGCTTCCCCGTTTTCTCCCGTATAGACTATACGGATTACAAGCAGCCGAACAACCTGGTAAAGAAACAGCCTTACCGCGTAAGCATACCCATGGGTGACTTCATCCGCCCTTGTGGAATGTCAGCGAGGGTCTTCGACATTGCAGCTATACCATCGAAAAACCGCGTACAATGTCCGAAATGCTCTGCTTCAGCATATGCAGCGGATGCACCCGTAATATACTCCGGACATGCGCTGGGGCGAAGACCATCAGTGAAAATGCGCTCACGGGCGTTAAGAACTGATCCACCTAACCACTGAGCAATGGCTCACGGTAATGCATTTTACAAATCACCATTGTAATATCTGCTAGAAACGAGGCTGCTTGATTATTTACAATTTCATTTCCATATTTTGCGGCTTGGCAACCCAAGGAAAAGAAAGGAGCTGCAGAACGCGTCAGGCTGACCTCGAAGTCGCGAGATGCTGCTGTTTGATGTCTGTCCCCCTACGTGGTCCTTAAGCTTCTATTAAATATGTTGTAGGCAACTTTGGCCACTAATACGCGGCTCAGGGATACAATGTAATCATGATCTCATACTCAGGAATCAACGACACACACATCTAAAGTTTTAAATTTCGTATCAGTACTATAGTAACACAAAATGAACAAATATACAGAACATGTCAAGCTCGGCGAGGTCATACCCAGAAGTGGCAACTGATACGGTTGCTTGCACTCAGTTTTATTGGCTCTAAATACCGTGTCTCAATACTGCGTCTTGGTATCGGAAACGTGAAATTGGTTAATTTTGTGGGCAGCGGCCTCCACCATGCCTGAACTTCAAGAATGAACTCTAAGGATGCACCTGTAAATGCTTTAAAACGGTAGAAAAAATGCTCTGATACCGACATGGGTAATGTGTAATTACGACTCAATAATGTGGTCTGCTTCACGTACCACGGATGAAGAACCCGACGCTTGTGCCTGTGTTCTCGAAAGCGCACTATGTTCTCGAAAGGGCACTACGTACTATGTTTATAGGTTATGTGTCTGCGGAAAACTTCTTATATATGTATATCATATGACTTTCTCATATATGATGCTACAGAGCAAGAACTAAAAAGCCCTCAGCCAGTCTTGCGTCCTATTGCATTTCTACAAGGCATTGCGACATTTAGAAATTGTTGCTGCTGATGCCATTCGTGGAATGGCGCAGACCCACCACGTTGTCCAATTCAATATTCGGGCGTTAGGCAGGGTGAAGTGAAAAAAATAACGCACTTTATAAAACGCAGGTAAATTAAATGAAAAGAATGTGAAATTAGTAATTCAGTGCTCAGAATTACAAGAACCCAAAGCGGCGACGGAAAGCGTGATAACAGTCGCAAAAACAATGAAATGATCCGAGCTAGAGTAAGGAAGAGGAAGAACATAGCGCGCTCGGCACCTGATTGTCGCACGGTGGCGCGTGAAGAGGACGAAGGCACCAGCCACCGCCCTAGCTGACCGCACAAGACGTGACGACCGCTCGAAGGCCTCAGGATGCGGTTCTCGGAGCAAAACCTTCTCAGCAGGCGCGACCTCAGAGCTGGCGATACTGAGGACCCGTTTATTAAGACCTCCTACGTATACACGGTCAGCTCCTGCATGCTTCTAGTGGTGGTGTTCTTCGTCGTTCTACCAGGAGCACTGGTGCCCTACTTTCGCAAGGTGAGCGCTCATGAATGTCCGTTTCCCCGCTGCTAGATATCTTTATCACTCTTCTGAGGGAACTAATTCTAGCTAAGCTTTGTTTATACGAACAGGAGGCCTTTTAATTATTGCGATATAACTTATATGGGCAGTCGAGGCGCGTCCGTGCCGTCGGCGCCGTGCTGTTAGGGTATCGACGGCCCACGTCCCGCTCACGCGTGGAGGGACGGTCTCTGGAGACGCGAGAGACGGGCAGTGCGCTTGCCTGCAAAATCAACGAGGCCAAGCGGTCGCGCCTTCACGCTACGCTGGATCGGTTCTGCAGCTGAGCCAGGGCAGCTTTGCTGGCATGAGCGTTGTGCGCACTAACATAAGCGCTCCTGCTTTTCACCTGTCAGCGGGCCACACCGTAGCGCACACCCCGGTGCGCACGGAACGAACAGTGCACTTGCAGATAGAAACGCCTGGCGGTTTTCCATCTCTATCATCTATGTGCACCATTCAGGTGCGACGGCTGCGACGCCGGTGCTGGCGGTCCTCATTACGCCAGCGCCCTAGCAACTATCTCTCTGTAAGATAACGTACACCCTTGAAAGTGAATAACGGTGTAAATCGGTCTATAACTCAGACCCTTACACCAAAAACGGAAAGGTTGTAAAGCTGTGAGTAGGCAGCTTTACACGCTTATTCAATTTCAAGGGTGTACATTATTTTACAGTGTAATAGCTACGAGAGCCCTGTTTTTGCTACGTAGCAGCAGCGGCCTCGCGTGCTGTGTCGCGCCGAGATGTCACCGCCGTGTATCCTTTAGAACACCGTCTCAGGAGGTTCAGTGCAACGCTAAGTATTGCTGTCACTTGCATTGCTTCACCCTTCGGCTGAAACTAACCAATTTTATTTATTTAATTGTTTTGAATTTTTCATCGGGTTATATTTTTGTGATCTACCGCTTTGTTGTTCGATTGGCCTGTTGAAAGCTTGTTGAAGACGGGCTCTGCATTCACAAGTGCCTTCAAGTCACTGTAGAAATCTGTTATCGTGTGATATTGCCCGAGTATCGCTGACTATAGCCAGAACACTTCAGTGAAGCAACGCAGAACCAACCTGGCGCAACTCACTTAGGACTATCCGTGACTGGGTTAAGATGCTTCACCATTTACATGCTACGTTTCCGAGGTCAAAATTTGAACCCTTAAACATCTTTGCTAGGTCCCGCAGTTGGTTTTTTCTATTAATGTTGCTATTCATTTTCTATTAACTTACTAAAAAATGACGATAAATTTTTCTGCTGGAGAAAAATGACAGCACATTGTTATGTCGGACATACTTTGAGGGCGACTCAGAAAGAGTTTTTTTTTTTTTAGCCAAATTTTTTTAGCCAAATGACGGCTGTAAATGCGAAGTCAACATATACATTCCCACGAGTGGAGCTTTCTTGGACCGGCCCGGCCTTATCTGCCGGTAGCTCCGTGGCACGGCGCTGCTGTAAGTTGAAGATGGCTATTGTGCTTCAGACGTCCACGGCGTGCGAGCAACGAAGTGTGGTTCATTTTCTAAGGAGCAAGGGACGAACGCCCATCTAAATCCACAGCGAAATGCAGCCCACTTATGGGGAAAGGTGTCTTACGTTGAGAAGCGTAAAGTGGTGGTGTTGTGAGTTCGCAAAAAAGGCCGTGAAGCCAAGATCGCAGTCTGGCGGTGGTTCCACATGCAGTCAGTCGGACAAATTCTATCACAGGGGCATCTTAGATTTAGTGCTGCGGTGGTACAAATGTCTGAACCGGTGTGGGTACTATGGGGAAAAATAGTGTAAAGTATGTAGAATAGTAGGTTTTTTTTTTAATTACCGGTATGTACCTTATTTTGGCTACTACAAAATAGGGGCAAGGACTTTCTGATTCGTCCTTAAAATAAAATAAAATTATGGGTTTTTACGTGCCAAAACCACTTTCTGATTATGAGGCACGCCGTAGTGGAGGACCACCTTTCGACCACCTGGGGTTCTTTAACGTGCACCTAAATCTAAGTACATGGGTGTTTTCGCCCCCATCGAAATGCGGCCGCCGTGGCCAGGATTCGATCCCGCGACCTCGTGCTCAGCAGCCCAACACCATAGCCACTGAGCAACCACGGCGGGTTGATTCGTCCTCGTATTAGTCAAAGCGGCCGGGCAATGACAGCCTGCCCTTTCGAATGATAACCTTTGTTAATACTGCCCAGAGCTCCACATAAACAGTATCGTAAATATGTTTACCAATAATTACCAGCGAGGACCGTTCTTAGTTTGGCCTTCCTAATTGTATTAGACAATAATAAACATGATACTTGCATATCGCGACACCATTACAAAAACAATAGGGCTCCGTGACAAAACAAAAGCCAATACGACAACATACGCCCAACAGCGAGTATCCTTACTCACTAGCGCATCAGCAAATCCGTTTGCTATACAAGTCCATATATAGGTATTTCACCGTTGTTAAAGGGGCACTAAGGCACTTTCTGAACGCAATAAAAAATATTGGTTATTTGTAGTCAATGCTTCGTGACCATCTCACCCGAGGCTTATTTCGCTGCACGCCGCAGGGCACCTAACCAACTATCTTATATAATACATAATTTGCTCTGTTGTGAAGCTTTCTACGGCCCCCCGCTTTCTTCCAGCCATATGTGATATAAGCGGTGGAGTTACAGTGGGCGCGGTGCGTTATTGCAATGTTTTTCTCACCGTTTTTCGAAACGCCAGCCGGCTACCACCTAACGTCAGGTGGCACCTGTCCATAGGCGCCAGCAATCGGGCGACCGTTTTTGATAACACGCGAGCGTGAGCTCGCGCACGCATGTTTCCAAGTGTATTAGTAACACGTAAACGATGGTTAGGTGATTTATAACGGGTCCTGCCAATGGGATTGCCACTCCTTTGTCACATTTGAGTGCGTTTGTTAGAGTCCAGTATCGAAAGATTACAATGAGCGCCCGCGGTGAGAAAACAGGTGAGATGAACCAATGAGTTGAGGGACGAGGGGGAAAGTACATAAGCATCGCAATCTTGGCATCCCGGTGAGTTTTATGGATTTGAAAAAAGAATTTTGGGAATCCTCTCCTTGCAAAGGCATAGTACTCACTCCAGCGTGTTGCTCCGGTATCAAGAAAAGGCGCTTCAGAATCTTATTAACTAGCGCTATAATATATTAATATAATATATTACTATAATATAATAATACAATATATTCACGTCGACCAGAAACTGGTGACCGCTTCAATCTAATACATGCTGCTATAATGCGGGAGAACACTTTAACCTGCAATCGTTGTACCACTGCGGGGGCTTGGTGCTGCTGAATTTATTTTGCAAATAGCGCAAAATTAGGCAGAATAGGCTTCTAAAAACGCGTCCAGTTATTTGATAAATGCGAACGCATTAATCAAGATAGCAAAGCAAAATAACCTCGAAAAATAAAACACTCGCGCTATTTCCACGCACTGCATGCTCACGCCCTCTGAAGCCACAATTGCTTTTTGCCAGCTAGTAAGGCTTACACATAGGTCATATTATAAAGCATTTGTGCAGCCTCTATGTTTGTGATTAACCCTACAAAGACACTTTTGACTATCAACAGAGCAGCGCCTTTGCAGGGTTAAGGATAAGACGCAACGCGCAGACCGCGTAAGCGAGATTATGTACAGATCCCTTTTGTTGCTGGGACTGCTACGTGCATTAGGCCATGCAGGTGCCTAAACAAATGCCTTCGCGAGGACAGGCAAGTTGTTGCAACGCAACGATTACGCAGCACCATCCAACCATATAGAAGAGACAGTATGATTACCGCACGCGCATAATAATAGAAGCTGCACAAATGCCTCAAACAATCGTGTACGTATACGGGTAAGCAAACCATCCATCAGAATGGCAAAGATATGTCTTTGGAAAGCGTAGGCATACGTGCTTGCGTGCTGGTCCAGAGGGATAGCGTTGCTGTTATTCATGCGATAACATTATAAACGGTCTTCATCCACTTCGGAGGCATCTTAACAGAAATTATGCGCCAATCTCAACGGCAGTGCAATCTAATACTGCGTCTCAAAGCGCTTACTGTCACGAGTGAGAAATACCAAAAACTGGCACGGGACGCATGCACCAAAAGTTTCAAAGATGGGCATTAGCACATGAGCAGCAGGCGTGTAATCATGGCCTACTGGTTAGAGCATTGGGCTGCTGTGCTGGAAGACAGAGGCTCGATCCCGTACCATCGACCATGCATTTTTATAGCGTTAAATCATACGTCCTTCACCCACTTTGGAGGTATCTAACCGAAAACTCAAGGTGTGTTGAGCGTACGGGACATCATCACAGTGTGCACGAAATAACAAGTTCTTTAATACATACAAAGTACAGAAACGTCACGTCGATAAATGAGAGTATGCAAGGACGCACGGGCGCGCAGCTGTCGAGACAGCATAAGTATGCTATCGCGTACTTGGAGAGTTAGCGGTGGTATGTTCTGGCCTGTCATTTAGATTAGTTTCTTGCTTTAGTAATTGTGTTTTTAAGGTATATTCGTACATGTCTCGGGTTCAGTAATATACCACGGGCAGATGGAAGTCAGTGCTTCTTCTTGTTTGCTTCTTCAGTCTAATTTTGCGATGTTACACGAGAGCTGGTGGTCTCGCTGTCTTCAAAGTTGCCCGACTCGTAAGTCGAGAGCGTTTCCGCAGTGATCGCGCCGTTGCATCTTGGCCGAGTGCAGGTTCGATACTTGTCCGACCTTCCGAAGCTCGAGGACCAAGGCCGGCTGCGACAACAGAGCTTGCAGGGACCTTTAGTGATGTGCCAGCTTAGCGCGGAGAGCTTCTCGCGACCAGAGCCGTGGGCGTATCGGGCAGAGCACATCCCTACCGAACACTGCACCCACGTGGTCTTCACCATGCCAGGCCTCAAGGACTGGTTCAACGACCTCATCAACTACGACGTGTACCACGTGGCAACGCGGCCTTTCTTCTGGCGTGCCGTCGACCTGTTGCTCGAGCGCAAGGGCGCGCACCTGCTGGTCAGCGTAGGTGCGTTCGGTGACGTAACCAATCTGATGGCCGACGTGGCTGCCAACGGTGACACCATGGCCCGCTTCTCCCGAAACATGGTGCGATGGGTGCTCGGCAACAAGCTGGACGGCGCGCTACTTGCCGGTGTGTTTCCTGCCCCTGCCAACATGCGCAACGCCATGGTCAAGATGGTTAAAAAGCTTGGCACCTTGTTTCGCGTCCACCACATCAACTTGGGCTTGGTCGTTCCACCGCAGGCACAGCTATTTCACACCCACGGCGCTGGAGTGAAGCTGGCACACTTTGTGGACCTCGTCGTCGTCACGGTGAGTCTTAATTCGACTGTTGCAGAAACTGGCCTGTTCGTGCCTTGTTGGGTGGAAGGCCCACGTGTAGGATTACCAGACGCACTTGTTTAGCGGATCTTGAATGATATCTTGTGAAGCGACTGTCAAAGCTAAGCAAGGCAGATGCCACATGAAACCTGTGATTTAAGCGTAAAACATAGCTGCTACTGATGGCACTTTGAACCCGCCCCTGTCACGAGTTAAGCTTATTGCTTCTCGCAAGTTTTCGGGTAATTTTCCCGTGAGGTGGTCGTTATGCTCACTTGGTTTCTGAGCTATTTTTCTTGCGCCTGTATACGTATTTTGTAGTCTCCTATAAGTGCTGTAAAATCGTCGTGTGGGCCCAAATATCGCACTTTTCACGTGCTTTATTATACTTAGCTCTGCGTACGCACTTCAGATTCCTCATCTGTGCATACTGGCGATCACCGCTCGACGTCGTCGCCCTTGTCGTCGAAGCGCTCGTTCAGAATAAACGGCATCTCAACTGTTGCCTCACAAAAAAAAAAAAAATAAACTGCTCACGCATCGATTTGGTTTCGCAGATCCGTCTCTCGAATGAGGTGGCCTAATGAATGTCTCGTACTACCAAACCTCTCAGTCTCTTGGCGTTACGTGCTATGATGAGTATATATAGCATCGTCCGAGTGCCTAGGAAACTGCCTGGGTCAGGAACTTAGCCCAATACCTTGGCGGACACGAGAAATGCGCACCGAAATCGAAGGACCATGAGTTGTAACCCCTTGGTGACAGCCCACTAGAGCCCTCGGGACATTTGCGACGCAGGTCAACAAGGAACCGTCAGTGCGGAGTGCCGCAGAAAGCGCGCTGAACATCGGAAGCGCGATCGAGCTTCTGCGCGAAAGCGGCGTACCGGCCTCCAAGTTGGTGCCCACCTTCAGCTTGGAGGTTACCGTGTACAAGTTCCTTGACGCACTTGACTCCATCAACAACACATCCCCTGTTGCGCTGCCGTACTACACAGTGTGCGAGAGCATCCAGCAGGGAGGCTGGGAACTGATGTTCGACTCCAGCACCCATTCCAACTTTCTTCACAGGTCAGTGCTCGCCGCAGGTGGCGCCGCAGAAGTCACTGCGCTGCGAACTCTGCCAATATAATAAGCTATCGAAAGAACTACAGAATTGTTTTGTATTAGGCAGGTACGTGGATGATCATCTATTTCTAATCACGCAGTCGATATATTCGAATTGCCAATGAACAAAACTGCCCTTTATAGTTGGCATTCCTTGAAATAACTGGTGTGTGCGACAGCGCAAGTACAAATACTGCGTATTATTCCTAGAGAGGAAGTTCTCGATAAGATCAAGATTGTTACTATATGAAGTATATGAAGTATCACAATAATAAATTACAGATATCGGGTGAAGTGCGACCTAGCGGCGAGACAATTGACATTCAGATAGGCTTGCGCGAGAGCTGCCCATATGGCTTGTCTTCTTTAATACGTCGTGGATGGGAAGCGTCGAAAGGAGGTAGAAGCAAGTTAGGTGATAATCGCCTGTACAAACAAACACCGTAGTGGTGGAGCAACGGCTTCCGGATCTGCTGTACGCAGTCGACAGGATGCGGATTCTCAGATGTACAGGGTGTCTTTCTTTTTTTTTCTGTAGACTATGCAGATGTTTTATAAAAGTCGGGGTGGACGAATAATCAAACTTTTGAATAGGCATCGAATATTACACACTAACTATTTGTATTAGAAAATGAACTATTCGGTATTTTCGAACACCAAAAGGGAACCAAATATTTCACAGCAACTTAGCATTAAAGCTCTAGTACTGTTATCCGTCTGCTGAACAATGTATCGCAAATTATCCGAAGTGAAACGACAAAAGTTTTCGAGGCAATGCAGAAACAAAATTATTAATGCGAGCTTTGTTTTCGGTTTCGCGGCGAAAACCTGCATGACTACTCGTGAGTTTTGTGTGTAGTCTGTTATTTAATGTCCTTGGCAGTCTAGTTATGCAAAAATATTGCATCAGGTTGTTTTTCCTTTCAACTAACCATTCTATATTTGTTTGCTGCATACGAGTCATTCAGCAGTTCTTTTTTTTTGTCTTTTCCTTTTCCACAACTTCCGATATTTTTTTCGGCAGCCATTTATTTAGCAATCTTGGAAAGCTGGTCACAGCTAGCCGCCATTCATTCTTAGAAATTTTGCGTGCTACAATTTTCTAAAGATGTTGAGAGGCTATTGGTCCAATTTCTTAATGACAATTAGTTATCTTGTGTTTAAACCTGATACTAATTGTTCCCAATAGTTAGCTCTCCTTTTTTGCACTAGTCAGTACAGGCGTGGTGCCTAAATATACCAAAATAAGTATTCCTGCTGAACATGTATGCGTCTTCGTTTCACTATTTGATATTCGATTGGGTATTAGACAGTTACTATTCATATTCGATTTGTATTCGAAAAATGCGATATTCGCCCACCTCGAATAAAGACTATGAGCATAGCAAAAGTGGCGTTCTTGCAGGTAAGTTACTGGGCGAGGCGAAACTACTTTGCCGCTAATAACGTGAGTTCCAGGAGACTAATTAACAAATAATTGCTGATTGCATTTTCTCATTAGAACTTTGGGGGCAGTTATTTAAGCGTCAAATGTGGTGGCAGTCACATTTAATGTACCCTCATTTTTTTATATTGAAAATCACACATAATTTGAGGAATTCATCATTCAATTTTAACTCTCATTCCAGGCAATATTGAAACAGAGAGCATTTGGAGCGCAGAAAACGGTGGCGCCGCTATCATACCAAACGGAAACGCCCCCTGACTAAATGTGCGACAACGTTTCACCACTGAACGTTGCGGCCTCTCGCGGCAGATACTGATATGTCAATTTTTGCCTTCGTCACTTCGTCACGGGGCGCTTTTGTCTGCCGTAGCAGCGGGGCGCCTTTGATTTCAATATTGACTCATAGAGAAAGGAATACAATAAGAGGGGACACTCCCATAGAGCCCAGCGGCCGAATTGACTGCAGCGCACCAAGCCGTCGATGTTAAAACCTGAAGCACACTTCCGGTTTCGGTTTTGTGCGCGCGCGTTTTGAATTCTACCTGGTGTGCGTCACGCCGGCTCCGTTCTTTTTTTGCTTTTGCAGCAAATATTTATTTACATATTTATTTTTTATTTATTAAATATTTATGTGCAAATTATTTTATAAAGTAAAATTGATCGCGAACGATGTTCACAAGCCTCCATTGAATATGTGTCACGTGCAATTTCATAAAGACGCGAGACACCTTGTGAAATGTGGAAAAATTAACGTTTATTTTATTCTTTGTAAATGCTCGTCGCGGGCTTTTTGTGCATTCATCCAGCGTTGTGGCGCCAGGTAAGCAGCAGTAGTTTCCGCAGGAAGCTCCACCAGACGACGTGAGCTGAAAAAAATTACAAGCGTTGTTTTGGTATTAACATCTAAGAATAATGCCTGTAGAGGCGAAGCGTGCGAAAGTGGTGAGTGGGTGGCATTACAAACAAAAGCAGTTCGTATTTACACACACGGCGTAGAAAATACCCGACTCATCCCAAGCAACACCGTACATACCACAAACACATTCTAATTCCAAACATTCCCCTCTTCCCAATACTTATTTCCTGCACTTTAATGGCACGAATGCGCGGGCAACGGCGCGTTTCGCGAACTTGGCTACAACCGACGCGATAGTACGCTACGAATACACAGAGGTGGCCGCAACACAGGCTCTCAACCAGAGCATGCTGAACGCTCGCAGAATTCCTTCTACTCGCACTCAAGACAAAATGTGTGGGTGCCGTTCAGAAGACAGAATTTCGAGTTACTAGTTCCTGGCGTTTGAGCTCCTTGGCTCATCACTTCTGCGTTCTGAAAGGCGCAAGCAACGCACTCCCGTGTTATCACTCTTGACGATTGCTCGTCGCGTTTTCGACAAGCGTGGGTAATGAAAGAAGGCTTAAATTGTTGCGGGGACATAAAAATTGCGACAAATTTGTCGGAGTAAGATTCAGTACGCGCCAAACTAACTGTCACCACGACCGAGCTGCTTTTCGCTGCGTCACAACAGGCGCGGCGAGCGGGCCTCATAACATAAAAGTATCGAAAATAATTTTCAACAATGTTTAGCGTCAGAGAAAGAACAGCGCCATGAACTTGTCAGTGCATTAAAGCGCGAAACTGCGCACCACGGCCGAGCCGATTTTCGCTAACCGAGTCACGGCGCCAGGCGCACCCACTGTGCCCGAAAGGTGGCCCAAAAAGTAATGAAATTAGTTTCAATAATGTTGGCAGTCAGAGAAAGCGCCAAAACTTCTCGCAGTAAAATTCAGTACACGCGAAACTGCGTCACAGCACCCTGTGCGATCAGCGTGCCCAAAAACTACCGAAATTAGTTAAAACAATATTGGGGCTTACAGGGAGCGTCGCAAACATCTCCCAGTGCGATTCTTTAATTCAAATTAACTGCTCCACGACGGCCACGCTGTTTTTCGTTAACTGCGTCACAAGTCTAGCCTAGTTGCCGGGCAGTAAGCCTAATTGCTTGAAGTGCGTCGCAGACTGTCGAACAAAGTTTCTCACCTTGCCGTAGTCCAATAGTGCAGTGCTGCCTTGTCGAAGTTCCGAATGAACGCAATAATTCGCCGGGAGGCCACCAAACCAGGCTAAATCCCAAAATAGAAAAAACAGTCAGACGGGTGACCAAACAGGCCAACGCTCAGATGCGCGGCCGGTCGCTCTCGCTTCGGCGGTGAGTCTGACGAATGACGTAAACATTTGGCTCGTCATTCGCCAGTTCGCCTGTCGCTAGGCAACGAAAGTAAGCCGCAAAGTTTAACTTAATTTATACGCAGATATTTTTAATTTTTCCGGGAAAGAATAAAAAAATAAAACAATTTCTGTTAATCTCATTTCACATTCTTCTTTTTCTCGATGCTCGCGACCCCAATTCGTCGATGTTAAAAGTATAGCGTGACGTGTTTCCTGTTTCCAATTTTCGCCGAGTGTCCGCTCTTGTTCAATCCCTTTCCTATGATTGACTGGTTTGAGCGCCAAAATTCGGTGATGAATATCTCGGAATTTTTTCAATTTTCAAGATGGTAACAAAGTATGAGGTGTCGTAACAAAGGAGCAGCCAAGTATGTCTGCCTCTAAATTAACCATTTCAACAACTGCCCCGAACGTGCTAATAGAAACGTTAATAATTTCTTTCTAATTATTATTCTCAAACTCACGTTACTAACAGCAAAGTATGCCCGCCTCGCCTAGGAACCTCGCCACAAAAACGACACGTTGGTAAATAACAATGTAGTTGCCTTGGTCGAGAAGAAAAAATAAGAGTGCGTTTGCAGTGGAGAATATCGTAGTAAACGACGGCTGCAGTAATAGTAGCGTAAGAGTAGAAAACACAAGGACTGAGACCGAGAGTGCTTAGAACGCATTTATATCATTTAGGGCTACAAATATATTTCAATGGTTTCGCTGCTTCTATGGTAAAGCTCGATTACCGATAATAAAAGCCGCAGAGAGGCAAAAATAACGAGATTGGTGGCATCTGGCAGCAACCGTTTCAATAGGGATGTAGTACCTGAAATTCATCTGTCACCTATACCTAAGATCACATAGAAATGCTAGTCTTGAAATGAAGCGGAGTACTGCCGATAGGCTACAGCTTGAAGAGCGCATATGACGTCATAACAAATGAAAATATCCAAGCAGGCACAAGGAGCGAAAGGAAGATCGAGGCAAATGAAGGATCCATAGGCGGCGAGATTTTTCACGTACCATTATCGCTGAAGAGTGTATATTGGATGGACAACAACATATTCACTTGCAAGTATGAGCGCCAAAGTGGCGAAAGGAGTACCAAAAGTACCTTGAAACGAAAAACTAAAGAGTCTAAGTGGAGACTTATTGGGGAAGTAGAATTAAGGATAAACCGACAGAACAACTGTACTGAACTAAGCGAGAAGAAAGGGGGTTAACCGAGGGGCCCGATTTTAATTAGTCATATCATAAGAAGCCAACAAACACTGACACGAAGGTCAACATAGGGGAAATTACTTGTGCTTAATAAATTAAATAAAGAAACGATAAATTAATGAAAATTAAGGTGGATGAAAAAGCAACTTGCCGCAGGTGGGAACCAAACCCACAACCTTCGCATTTCGCGGGCGATGCTCTACCAATTGAGCTACCGCGGCGCCGTTTCCCCATCCACTTTCATGGGTATTTCTGTGTCCTAGTAGAACTCTGGGAGTGTTAGCCAGCGCCACCACTCACAGACCTTGGCGGCGGACGTGGAACGTCGTTTTTGCCGCAGGCGTCACGAGAACGTGATCTATTTAAGTGAAGGCAACTAGTCAATAAACCCACACATGCTACCTGAAGGCATCAATGTTGCCCCTCGGGCCCCTCGGTTAACCCCCTTTCTTCGTGTTTACATAACGAAGGTCTCGAATCCGGCAACATGGATGCCTTCAGGTAGCATGTGTGGGTTTATTGACCAGTTTCCTTCACCCAAAAAGATCACGTTCTCGTGACGCCCGCGGCAAAAAGGACGTTCCACGTCCGCCACCAAGGTCTGTCAGTGGTAACGCTGGCTAGCACTCCCCGAGTTCTACCAGGACACATAAATACCTAAGAAAGTGGATAAAGCAAACGACGTCGCGGTAGCTCAATTGATAGAGCATCGCAAGCGAAAAGCGAAGGTTGTGGGTTCGGTTCCCACCTGCGGCAAGATGTTTTTTTCGTCCACCTTCATCATCATCATCAGCCTGGTTACGCCCACTGCAGGGCAAAGGCCTCTCCCATACTTTTCCAACAACCCCGGTCATGTACTAATTGTGGCCATGCCGTCCCTGCAAACTTCTTAATCTCATCCGCCCACCTAACTTTCTGCCGCCCCCTGCTACGCTTCCCTTCCCTTGGGATCCAGTCCGTAACCCTTAATGACCATCGGTTATCTTCCCTCCTCATTACATGTCCGGCCCATGCCCATTTCTTTTTCTTGATTTCAACTAAGATGTCGTTTACCCGCGTTTGTTGCCTCACCCAATCCGCTCTTTTCTTATCCCTTAACGTTACACCCATCATTCTTCTTTCCATTAGTTCGTTGCCTCGTCCTTAATTTGAGTAGTACCTTTTTCGTAAGCCTCCAGGTTTCTGCCCCGTGAGTACTGGTAAGACACAGCTATTATATAATTTTCTCTTGAGGGATAATGGCAACCTGCTGTTCATGATTTGGGAATGCCTGCCAAACGCACCCCAGCCCAATCTTATTCTTCTGATTATTTCCGTCTCATGATCCGGATCCGCCGTCAATACCTGTCCTAAGTAGATGTATTCCCTTACGACTTCCAGTGTCTCGCTGCCTATTGTAAATTGCTGTTCTCTCCCGAGACTGTTAAGCATTACTTTAGTTTTCTGCAGATTAATTTTTAGACCCACTCTTCTGCTTTGCCTCTCCAGGTCAGTGAGCATGCATTGCAATTGGTCCCCTGAGTTACTAAACAAGGCAATATCATCAGCGAATCGCAAGTTACTAAGGTATTCTCCATCAACTTTTATCCCCAATTCTTCCCAATCCAGGACTCTGAATACCTCCTGTAAACACGCTGTGAATAGCATTGGAGATATCGTATCTCCCTGCCTGACGCCTTTCTTTATTGGGATTTTGTTGCTTGCTTTATGGAGGACTACGGTGGCTGTGGAGCCGCTATAGATATCTTCCAATATTTTTACATATGGCTCATCTACACCCTGATTCCGTAATGCCTCCATGACTGCTGAGGTTTCGACTGAATCAAACGCTTTCTCGTAATCAATGAAAGCTATATATAAGGGTTGGTTATATTCTGCACATTTCTCTATCACTTGATTGATAGTGTGAATATGATCTATTGTTGAGTAGCCTTTACGGAATCCTGCCTGGTCCTTTGGTTGACAGAAGTCTAAGGTGTTCCTGATTCGATTTGCAATTACCTTAGTAAATACTTTGTAGGCAACGGACAGTAAGCTGATCGGTCTATAATTTTTCAAGTCTTTGGCGTCCCCTTTCTTATGGATTGGGATTATGTTAGCTTTCTTCCAAGACTCCGGTACGCTCGAGGTCATGAGGCATTGCGTATACAGGGTGGCCAGCTTCTCTAGAACAATCTGTCCACCATCCTTCAACAAATCTGCTGTTACCTGATCCTCCCCAGCTGCCTTCCCCCTTTGCATATCTCCTAAGGCTTTCTTTACTTCTTCCGGCGTTACCTTCGGGATTTCGAATTCCTCTAGACTATTTTCTCTTCCATTATCGTCGTGGGTGCCACTGGTACTGTATAAATCTCTATAGAACTCCTCAGCCACTTCAACTATCTCATCCATATTAGTAATGATATTGCCGGCTTTGTCTCTTAACGCATACATCTGATTCTTGCCAATTCCTAGTTTCTTCTTCACTGTTTTTAGGCTTCCTCCGTTCCTGAGAGCATGTTCAATTCTATCCATATTATACTTCCTTATGTCAGCTGTCTTACGCTTGTTGATTAACTTCGAAAGTTCTGGCAGTTCTATTCTAGCTGTAGGGTTAGATGCTTTCATACATTGGCGTTTCTATATGAACACAACAATCGTCCACCTTATTTTCCATTAATTTATCGTTTCTTTATTTCATTTATTAAGCACAAGTCATTTCCACTATGTTGTCCATCGTGTCAGTGTTTGTTGGCTTCTTATGATATGTACTGAACTAAGGAAGACGAAAATTTATTTTTTGCCTATCAAAGGGGAGTATTTTATTCCTTCTTTATAAGCTAGGGCTTGAGGACTAAATGCTAAAGGCAAAAATTAGACAATATAAATGATTTCTTCCAATGCTATATATGAGCCACGGAGACGACTTAACACATAATAGTAGCGGGTTTTTCCGTTCAGCCCAAACTATAGACGGAGCAAGGGGAAATATCCTGGGAGTATTTGCATTTATAAACAGCCACAGGGTGTCTATACAAAACGTTAAGATAAGATGAGACATGAGTGTTGGTGGAGAACAATGATGGCACACACTTGTCCGAGCACCGAGAAAATCTAGGTGGCAAATCTTCGTTTAGCTTTGCAAACAAGGCGGTTGTCTCGATTGCACAACATTACGGTTCAGAGCTCCTAAATCGTAATGAGCCGCTTAGCGACTGAAAGGCTGATTCTGACGTCGCGCGTAGTTTTCCATCAGGAGCATGTAGTCATGTCACCATCCCCGACTTAAAAAACACCGCTGTGCACTGGGATTTCCAACAGAACTTAGCACTTTCAAGAAGCTAGCGCGGCCACATCCATTCAGGTGCACAAACTTCAGTCGCAATCTCTACATTACTAACTGTTTCAGAAATTGCTGCAAAGCGTCACTAGGCTCGCCTCCTTAGCTAATCGAGGTGCAGTGAGAAAACCTGCGGGTATAAAGGGATTCTTTCTCACTGGGCTAACAATCCTCGGGTAGCAAATGGCGTGAAACTAATTTTGGATGTTCTAAGCTCACATACAAGTACCGTAAAGTGCAACTCAAATGTTTTTCTGCACGTACAAACTCGGGCAGTACAACGTTCAGGCTTTGTTATAGTCCGACCTTATGCGTGCGTGTGCGCAGGCTCGCCATGGTGACGTTTCGTCGATAATGGTGAGACACTCGTCAGTATAGTATATGGCGCGCTAATGTAGCCAACGCGACGCGGCGGCACTGAACGGACTCGGACATCATCTACGCAGTTATAGAACGTGTTCTATAACCGTTCTATAAGTGGTGTATGAGTTCTATAAGTTCTGTAAGTGTTCTATAACTGTTACCGCAGACATTAAACACCTGCCCAAGGTGGTCGATGGGCCACGTCAAGCCTTACTGGCCTTTTGTCCACGGTACTGAACATCAGTTGTATATTGAAATAAATTTGATTTGATGCAGCCATTGAGCCGGAGTATCCTCGTACAGCACAACAGTCAGATTAACTAAACTATGATTAAGCTATAGGACAACAATGTCTTGGGAAGAAATGCGAGTGTCAAGTTGATTAAGTGGCCTCACCACTTGGTCTATCTCGGTGCTCCCCATTTCACCGCCGACTGCTCCCGCGAGTTTCACTCCAGCGCTGCATTATTAAGGGTGGTTTGGGGGCTAGTTGGTAAAGCATCTTAAAGTGGTTTGACAGCGCACACCGACGGGGGCAGAGTGAATAACAACAGGACACAGTGCGCTGTGTCCTGTTGTTGTGTCCTGTTGTAAAAGAAATTGACCTAGTGAGTAGACATTCATGGCTTCCAGCGCAAACAGGAGAGAACAAAATATTGTAGAAAAGACGAGCACTACAGAAACTTTTTTTTCGTTCTGTAGCGCAAAATTTTATTGATTCATTGGGTTCAACGTCCCAGAGCAAGACTGCATGAGGGAAGCCACAGTACGCGGAGGGCCTCGGATTAAATTTGACGACAAGAGGTTAATTTTGAATGTGCACCTAAATCTAAGTACACGAGCGTTTTTGCATTTCGGCCTAATCTAACTGTGGCTGCCGTGACTGGAAATCGAGCCCGCAACCTCGTTCGTGCTCAACGAGGTTGTGGGCATTAGCCACTGAGTCATTGCGGCGGGTATGCATGGAATGCATAAGCAACAGATGCATGACGCAGGCGCAAACAAGAAAATACCCACAAGAAAATAATCAATCAATCATTTTATTATTCAAAAAATATGCAGCATTTGTAATCGCATTTGGAGTATAGATAGAGCGGAGTAAAGCGAGGACGAAGAGCGTCAAAGCGCCAAGAGCGGGAGTTACGGAACGTTGGCTACGCTCGTTACGAAGTTTGCTAAATGTGGTCAGAGCGCGTGGGATCAGATTAGAATAGGTCAGGAGCAGGTGCGGAGGGTACATTCTCGACGTCCTCCCTCCGCGGCCTCGTTGATTCGCTACAGCAGGCAGTGCAGCCGATGAACACAACTCGCTCAGAATGATAAGCATTTCCCAGAAAGACCGCCACATATGAGACGCGGAGCGCGATCCCTTAGCAAGTAGCATATCAGATATGCAGACATGAATAATCAGCGCCATGTGGTGATTCCGTTATAGAAAGGTGCGCGCTTGGCCGGTGCTGCAGTGTGGCCAAAGTTTACTGATTATGTGCTAAGCTCGAAACACAGCGCACTTTCAACGTAGCTCATGTTGTCGCATGCAATACAGTCGTCACAACAGCTTAAGAAAGCATCTGAACTATTAGAAGAGGTGCGCGTATCAACGCACATAAATATGACAGGACGAGTGTAGAGGTTTTCAACATGATTTCATCCACCTGCCATGCAAGGCAGTACATCGCTTTCTGCCTGAGACATGGGCAAGGTTCCATATGAAGGCCTCAGAAGTTGTCATTCACTGGCACAAGCGTGGGCCACCCAGCTTCCCTACAAAGTGGTTTAAATGCGACTGCATTATATGTCCCATGAGGCAGAAAATCTGGCGTGATCAGGCGACGGTACCCAAAGTGGCCGATGGCGCAAAGAGCAAAAACACGTCATTGCCACGCGACTGGCCGCTCGAGGCACTTTGCGTGTATTCGCGCGCTTCTTTCACGCTCAGAAAAACACTTTTATGTAGCACGTATTGAGCAACAGAAAGCTGTATCGGGAGTTTCCCATGTCGCTCTACAATTTTCTCGTTGACATTTGTTATCTAATTATAATATTTGACGAGTTGATCGATTAATTAGCACTAATGATCTAGTTAAGCGGAATGAAAAAGTAGTTTGAGCATCTCCAAGCGACGGCAAACAACATTACATTTGTTCTGTCCAGTTACGTGGCATGTGCATATTTTTAAACTCTGGCCATAGTTAGATGGGACACCCTGTATAAAGGATCCCTATGGTGACTGCCACTGGAGATGATCTGCACACTCGCCGTTTTTCTCACCCGCTATGTTTATCGCACTGGTTAAAGCATCATGAACACAGTGTTAGAGGGCCCTTATGCGGTAGTTACAATGCGCTACTTCTGAGCTAATATCGGTGCACTTTCCAGGCTCATGCGTGTGAGCGCACTATTAGGCTTAAAACATACACTTAAATGGCACTTTTATGTTTTTGTGAATGGTTAAAATAGTATTCACGTGCTCCATAAAAACTAAGCAGCTTTCATTTTATTTGATCGTAGCGAATGACCGTGCTCTTTTTACGAGCACCCGCCGTGGTTACTCAGTGGCTATGGTGTTGGGCTGCTGAGCACGAGGTCGCGGGATCGAATCCCGGCTACGGCGGCCGCATTTCGATGGCGACGAAATGCGAAAACACCCGTGTACATAGATTTATAGGTGCACGTTAAAGAACCCCAGGTGGTCGAAATTTCCGGAGTCCTCCACTACGGCATGCCTTATAATCAGAAAGTAGTTCTGGCACGTAAAACCCCATAATTAAATTTTTACGAGCGGAGTACATTTCATCCCGACAGAAAGCACGAGTGGATCAACTTCGACGACGCACGAAGCATCGCTGAGAAGATGGAAGTGATTCGCAACGAATCGGTGGCTGGAATCATGCTGTGGGACATCAGCATCGACGACTTCAAGGGCACGTGTGGCCCCGTTCACCCACTCGTGGCGGCTGTGTACGCCAGCCTCATGACACCGGGAAAGCTGTCCGAGCAGCCGCTGCTTACAGTCACGCCGCAAGCTGAGAACAGCACCGTTGACCACTCGTGATGTACCTTCGTCCAACGTGTTGCTGCACCTGTGTCTGCGAAAAGCAGCAACAACAACAACGAAAAATGAGAGAAAAGTGAAAATCACGCAGCTTTTTGTAAAACGCGAGCAACTGCTTTCTTTCTTTTTTTTCTTGCAGTCGCAACCGTTCTGTGAGTCTGATCCATTAAAGTGTCCATTTCTGTGTTTCCTGTCAAATCTGGCGCTCATACTGAAGCGTTCTGCTTGCCTGTACCGTCAGTAACCAATCAATTCCTGCATACCTAAAGGTGGTTGCATGTCTCCGCAATGAGATCAAAACGTAAAACCAGTTGAACGCACCAAGTTATTGCTGCTCCCAAGAAACTGCTGCGCTCTATAGATTGATCTGGAGTCTTGCAGTATGCCGTTCCGCATATCGCGTCCTATTGATTCAGAGTGCAGATCACCGCTAAATTAGTCGCACTCGTCCTGCAGCGCGAAGCAGAAAGTCGTCTTTGTGGTGTCATGGCTTAGAATAGCCGATATTGACTTTGTTATTTTCCTAATGCATCAGTGTCGAGGAGCTGAGCTTACTTTTCCTGTCGGCATCCGGTATATGCGTAAAGGAATCCAGAAAGGCGCGCTAATCGTGTACGACACCTGTCACTTGGTGCTTGAGAAACACCGAGTAAACAATTTCCAAAAGGATGCAGTGCCGAATCGTGAAAAGTGGGATGAAGGAAAGTAAACAAAACAAGAAATAAAATAAAACGTGCGCCTGTGTGACCCTGTCGTACAGCTATCGAAACCTTGCGTACCCGTATGAGTTTCGCAGTGAAACTAAGAAGCCTTCGTAGAGTGACTTCAAGGTTGCGTTGCGAATAACGTTTGCGAACTTTGTAACAACACTGCACGTCTGCACGATCCTATGGAGCCTCGCTGCACCTCTATATGTGTACATTGAACACCGCTTACACCGTTTCGAGTCAGTGCGTGCCACCCTGGGCGGCTATTTCGGCTACGACCGCCTCTTTGTGTGGCCTTACGTCATATGAAGCCAAGGAGAAGCCTGTTGCTACTGCTAGCGCTTTGAAGTTACATGATTAATACACCATTATGGGCTCCATCGCTTCGACAAATACGATCTCTGTCCATTCGCTGTTATTCGGCGCGCTTATTATTATTTTACTATAAAGCGCCAGAATCACCGTGTTCCAAGAGCGTCGACTTCAATGGGCGAGAGAAGGTTATTATATGGTTTCTTCCCATATCGACTCCTCATCCGTCGCATCGGGTAGATGCACTACTCGTGCCCACCACTCAAGCGTCCCCCTCAGCCCTGCTGTAACGGCCGCAGACTTCTCGAGGCACAGGCTGCGCCGGCACATCATCGCCGGCCACCCGGACAAACGGGTATCCCTGGGCCGGCCTCCACGGCCTCTTCCACAGCACGGCCTCCGACGAAGGGATGCCTCGTTGCTGCTCCGACTGCGAGTTGGCTGCTACTGGACGGCAGCCCGCCACCTCGCCAGCCTGTGCCTCCTGTGGTGAACCAGAAACTCTGGAACACCTCCTGCTGGCCTGCCCTGCTCACCTGCAGCACCATGGTCGACTTCTGCAAGAGTTCCACCGCCTGGAGCTCCCATGTTCACGACAGAAAGATATCCTCTTCCCCTGTCGTAATCAGCTACCAGCCTTCCTAATTGTCGTCGAGTACCTCGACTCCTCTGGGCTCTCGGCGAGACTATAGGACATTTCGGGCTTCCACCACCACCACCACCTCGGGCTTCCTGATCGGCCACTACTTCGCTTCCATCTCTACGACGCTCTACCTTTCTCCCTCCTAACCTCTCTCTCTTTTAACCCCATCCCCTCCACCCTGCTGGCGCTGAGCCGTGCTCCCGCATGGGTTGCAGAAAATAGCGCTAGCCTTTTCTCCTTGCCCTCAAGAACCACTTCTCTCTCTCCTCATCCACATTTTGATCATCCATTATAGGGGGCCAAGCGAGGCCACGACTTTGTCCATGGCTATGTTGAAGCTAGTGGAGAAGTGAATTGAGAACAAGTTCGAGCTTTCTTGATATGGTCCTCTTTATTGTTGTACGATATAGGTTCCGCGGCCTATGTGTCGCTTTGTCCGGAGCCTATCGGGCGTGTGTATTCAGGAAAGTATGACAGTTAATTACACTTAATCAAAATATGGTAGCATAACATCTTCGGTTACACCGACGAACATTCATGGATCTGGCATATTGAGCCCGTTTTAGCCGTGAAGTGCCTGTATTACTTAGCTCGAGAAGGGGCTCTGCCAGAGGTACCAGCTTGCGAAACAACGAACGTGATACATGTAACGCAATGATGATTTATTTCGATGTTCTTATTTATCACTTGAAGAAACATAGTTCCTCGTCAGAGTTAAGGGAGTACTCAAGTGGAGACATATCTCAAGGGAGATGTCGTTGTTAAAGAGAACTTAGCTAAGGAAGCACAAACTAAACTAAACCACGGCCCGCATTTTGTAACAATTCAATTTTATTTTCTATTGCGCTTTTTTTTATCAAGCGGGGTGTTCCGTGGCCGCTCCTAGCGATAACGGTTGCATGGCTACCTCCGTACCACGTCCGAGCCAAGGAGACTAGCGCAAAATGGAAATGGCTTGGTTTTTTTTCACCCTAATCGTCGACTTCGATTATTGAACTGCCGCCGGAAAAAAAAATTATGCACATTCCACGCCCATATTGGAATCTATGAGAAACGAATCTTTCGTTGAGCAGTTATGTAAATATCATTAAGCTAAATTCGATAATTACAGTTGAGTTTAATTTCAATTTACCCAAATGCGCAACCTCATGCAATGTATGTGTTTATGCTCCGCAGAAGTTATAACGTTAATCTCATGCAGTGCTGTAGCGTTGCGCCATTCAGAAGCTAGGCCGAAATGCAAACACCAAATCTGGCGGACGCACACGGCGAGACGAGGACGCAGCGATGTCACGAGGGCTAAGGCGACGTATGATGCTTGTCGAGGGAAGAATGGGGATGGGAGGTGGCGCAGAGCACTGTACGACCACAGAGTAATGTATAAAGGAGAGCCGACTCTGGCACTCGCGAACGCGTTCGCTCCGTTCGATGCCGCGAACGTAAGCGCGCCGCCGTATACCCCTTGTCTCCGCTGCTCAACCCTCTCCGCAACAGGCCTTCTTCAAGTGCTCTTCTTCTCCTCCGCTTATGCAGACTGCTAACGCAAATACAGCGCGCCATGTACCGTCGAAATTGGATATTAAATACCCAGCTTGGGAAGGGGCTCTTACGCGGCCAAACAGGGCTGCATAGCAGGCGACAAGCGGACAAGACAAAAACGCAGATGCGGGTCGCTCCGATTGGAAACGCGAGCTCCGCGCTGCTCGGTTGTTTGATAAGTGCTGCAACCGAAATGTATTGCTTTCATTTGATACCCGCTTGCCTGGAGCGATTGTCACGCTACGCGGTTGTCGCATCACGCTGTATCGCTTCAGTCGGGGTTTGAGTCTTCAGCTGGGACACGTTGGCTTTCCTGTGCTTTGTTGAACTCAAAGGTGACACCTCGTCGCGCATGTAATAGTTTTAGGCTGTTAATCACGTTCGATTGTGAATTAACAAAGTATTAAACAGTTTCGTTTTCTGATAACAGTGCGGTTACAGCAAAGGAAATGAAATATTTTTCCTACTGCCACATACGGTCTTAAAAAGGCTGTTCAGTGGGCTGAGCACGAATGTTCCTAGAGCTGCCTCAACGCTCCTGAAAACATAGCTGTTCGACGAAATCTAGATTAGCATTTAGTTTCTGGTAATACTGCTTTTGTAGTCCGCTTTCTTTACTCTTTTAACTTGTGTTCTCTGCGAGGTTAACCATCCATACCTTTTTTCTACAATCCACAATCCCTGCGGCATGATATGCATGCGCAAAATTTAGCAAAAGCCTAGATATGCCCCGTGGTATTTTTGCTATACTAATAGCGTGAAAACGCTGTTGGGCGGAGGCAGGGAAAGCGTCGTGTGAATAGTCTTCGTGCATGGAAATGTAACCACCGTGGGTTGTAAATGCGTCCAAATTTGTTTAGTGGTTGTCGAGCGAGCACATTTATAAAGAATCATCGTGGCAAGCGAGCATCAACACGCGAGCGTCTGCAGCGCGAGCTGAAGCAGAAGAGAAAGATTTATGGGACATTTTGTTCTATTATGATTATTCTTTCTTTGGTTTTTCAGTTTATTTTAATTTTTATTTATTTAGTTAATGTATAGGTACACTCAAAATCTGTGTTACCAGTTCATTCCCAAATGATTCGATCTAAATGTTCGCCCTTTTGGTATGTTTTTGAGTGTATATATATGCTTCAATCTATCCAGTGTGGCCAATCTCCCTCGTTAGTACGAGCCATGTTTTGAGGCAACAACAACAACGCCGTGCAGCGCAAGCCCCTGTAGCGGCAGCTGAAGCAGACGGCAGACGGGGAGGAGACGGCGACTGCGTTTGAAGACACAGCAGCATAAGAAATGCGCCCAAATCTAGCGGCTGGCACGGAGAAACTGCGAGTGTCGCCATCTATGCCACAAGTGGCAAAACTGTCCCTTCACCGCTTTGAAAAGGGAACACTCTATCAGATTAGACTGCTCTGCCGGCGTGGAATTCCCTAAGCTTCGCTTTTCGTACGCGATTTCTTAGCCAAAAGGTTATTACGCTAGGATAAAGGGGCAACCGATGTGGCGTAACATTTAAATTTCGGCGTCGTATGAGAGCGAGCTAGCAGGAAGCAAAGCTCTGATTAAACGGCAAGCAGTGAAGGAAGCACGGTCAACTGATAGCATGATCGCACATCATGCATCTGTAGATGAGACTATATTATTACGGCAGATCACTACACATCCCTATTCGACAGCTTCCGTTTCCGGGCGTCTGCTACAGCGCCGACAAGCACAACCAGGCGCGCCCGTTTTGTCCTGTGTTAAATCAAAAAGCTTTGATTTAACACAGTTGAGGATTCGGTATCCGTCTTGTCCCAGTGGCACATGCCCATTTTGAAGAATTGTCTAAGAATAGGCACACAAGTGTCACGTACCAAATGGGAAAATAATTCCTAGCCGAAATAAAAAAAAAAACGGTGTAAGAAAATCAAAGAAGCCGCTGAATGTCATGTGCTATTGCATTACGAGGTCTATGTGATGTAGAAATACATATTTATTTAGATACCTACGTATTTTAAGGTCTTGTTACTCAGTACACAAGTACGCTCACATTATGTGTGTCACTTTCCTGCTGTGTCAGCTGGTTTGTTATGTCGTACTCAGTGAGACAGCGCCGAAGGATACAAAACCCGGGATAGTATGCAAGGAAATCGTCGCTTTAAAAAATCATCCTTTATACCGGCGCTTTGAAATGCGGTATATGTCTCGAGGTTTGCAGTGGTTTATCAAGTGACATTTGGGGTGGTAGTTTCCATCATCCTAAGTCATTCATGAACCATGCTTGCTCTGCACTTAAGATTTACATTAAGAGGAAACTTTAGCTTGGGGCAAACACCAGATTCCCCATTTAAGTACAAGTAGTACGCAGAAATGTCACTCATTAGGCAATGCTGAACCAACTTATATCCACCTTTCCTGGACATACGAGTTTTGTTTGCCTGAGCTTCACCATGTGGCGTAATGCCCTTGAACTTTTCGAAATACGCGTGGCGACGTAGTGATGACGTCATCAATAAAAAATAACAGAAAAATTACAGTAGAGTTCATCTCACTATGACTGTCAATGGTCATGCGAATAGCATTCGTGCAATGTAGTGCTAGACTGTATTCCTGAAGGCACGATTATTTAGCACACCGAGTGGTAATTCTGAGACTTTCATTGCTTCAGCTATATGTCGCATATTTCGATGTGGTCCACCTTTGTTCTGGCACTCGCTTGCCAAGGTCGCCCATGGCGGGATGACGACGACTGTGTGACGCCGATGCAGTGACAACAATGGAATGACGAAGATGGAATGATATTGGTGGATACGACGGAAGCATAACGACAACGGCATGATGACAATGAGATGTCGATTCCGAAATTATTTGACGTAACGACAACAGCGCGACGACTATGACATGACGACAATGGAACGACCTGGTAGCCCAAGCAGGCAGTTCTTGGGTCGGCGTAAGAGGATGGATGGATGGACGGATGGACGGATGGACGGATGGACGGACGGACGGACGGACGGACGGACGGACGGACGGACGGACGGCTGACTCTAATTGCTGTCGCTCTTGGACGACTCCGCTAACTTCTGCTGCGTGTTAACTAAGGTGGACGGCGTCGGCCGTGCACGCAGGAGCCTCGAAGGAAGGAACTTCACTCGTTGGGATCCGTTTCGAGACTGGTTTATTTACAAAAGATGTTGAAGAAAGGAGAAGGGAAAGGGAGAAGAAACACAAAGTCCACGTTCTCTTTTGGCCGCACCGAGGCCTTCGTCCTTGTCGGCGGCGCCCGCGCCTCGCACTGAGTGGGCGGTTCACCGAAAAGGCGGTGGAACGGATCAAGTTGTTGGTAGATGCGCCGGCCGGCACGTGCTGCAGTGGGGCGCCCCTCGTCCGTTCGCCGGCTCCCTCTTTCTCTTGTGTCGTCGGTCCCCCAACCACAGGTGCAACAATGTTAGCTGCTCGTTTGCGACTTTCAACATCCTCCCCCGCAATGAGCGCCGGCTCATTCCCGGCCACCATGTTAGCACAGGCTGGCGCCTCACTGAGCTCGAGTGGGTACAAGGCTTGTACGGGTCGTCGCAGTTCGCTTTGGTTCGGGAGAAGGATCTTGCAAGCACGTATTCGGCCATCTCTTCCTGGAAAAGTCTGCAAAACACGACACATTTTTCACATCTGGCGTGGAGCCCGATCATCCCCGAGGAGAACTATGTCTCCCTCACCGATGCCTCTCCCTCTGCCTGGCTTTGTGATAAGCGCTAAGTGAAGCTGCAGTAGGTATTCGCGTCTCCAGCGTTGCCAGAATGAGTGAACAAGCCCGGCGCGTCGCCTCCATTGGCGTGTCTCTGCTGCCGATTTGACTTCGGTGGTTTCTCGAAAGGGAGGCAATCTCGGTAGCTGGCGACCTACGAGGAAATGGACTGGAATCAAGGGCATAAGCTCCCCCGCGTCCGAAGACGCGAAAGTCAGTGGGCGAGAATTTACGGCAGTCTCGGCTTGGGTTGGCGTTTGAATTTAGATCAGGTCCTGCGAAGAAGACGTCATTCAGTGACAGCTTTTCCGCCGCTTTGGAAGAGGCATCGAATACGGCTCTCAACTTGGTTGTTTCGCTACCAGGCCAGAGCACACCTCGGTGTGGCATGTAGTAAATGGGCCCCAGCGGGGACTCACCCAGTTCGTTCGCTTCCTCGTTGTGTCCAGCTTGCAGGTAGTTCCTGATTGCCTGATCGTAGTCTAGAATTGCTTCTTCATGTCGCAGCAGCTTCGCCGTTAATGAGCGATGTCTGTGCGATGATGTGCTCTGATTGTCCGTCAAGTCTGACGCGTTCTTTTTACATGGGAGAGCTACTTGGTATCTACCGTTCTTGTGGGCAATGGTTTCTTCAAAGGCCCGCAGAACGCTGTCGTCTTTGGCGGTCAGCTGTGCATCGTCGACGATACCAAGGTGCTCCATCTCCCAGAATGATTCTAGTTGACGAGAAATTTCGTCGGGTGCTGTGGTCACACCTACCCGCATCACTCCGGTGTTCTTTAGGAAGGTTGCGACGGGCGATGTAGAATCTGTGCCCTGCAATGTCCATCCAAACGCAGTCTCCATGGCCACGAGCTTCCTACCGAGGCGCTTGACATTTCCCGTTGCTATATCCCAGAAGTGATCGGCCCCGATAAGCAGCTCAACTCCAACACCAGGGCGGTAGCCGTCAGGTAAGGTGTCAGCAAGCTGGAGGCCTTGCTCACGAGCGATGCTAGCCGTGGAGTCGTCAGGTGGTGGGAGGAAGTCTCCACAGATCTCGGGCACCTCTAATGCTTCGATCCGGACTCTGGTGTTGTTGCGCCAGTTTCGCAGCCAGCATTCCACGCGATGACACCTTCTTTCTTCAGATGGTCTCTCGCTTCCGAAGGTGCAAATAGCCAGCTTCTCCCCTCCTATGACGCGAAGATTGAGGCGCCGGGAAACCTCCTGTCGTATAAATGTTCTCTGGCTGCCACCATCAAGCAGTATTCTCACCAGAGCACTCTTGTGCTGGCCTTCCGCATACGCTCGTGCAGTCTGTAGAAGCACGCGGGTCTTTCCCAGTACTGGTCCCACCTGAAGCGATGATTGTACTGCTGTCTCTGCTGGTGCAGCATCTCCGATTGAAGGAGGGCGTGTCGGTCTTTGATTGAGCTCGCAGACGCCAGTTGCGTGTCGTCCAGAGCATTTGGCACACTTCAGCCACCTTGCAGTTCTACACTCAGCGGCACGGTGCTTCTTTTTCGCACACTTGTAACAACGCCTCTCTCTTGACATCACCTCCTTTTTCTTGGCCATGGGCACGGGGGCGACACAGTTCGCTGGTTGATGCCCTTCTGCACCACAAAATGCACATTGCGCCTCGCCATCGGTTACGCTGAGGACAGACGCCGATGGGTTTTGAGGACGAGCGTCCCCTTTGATAGGTGCTTTCTGTCTGATAGCGGCGTCCTGGTGCCCATGGCGTAGTGCACTCTGGGCTCTCTCTCTGCTCTCGACCTCCTCTCTTATGAAATCGAGGAAACCGAGAAGCTCGTCTTGGGGCGTTTCAGGTGAGGCGGCCTTCCGTCGGAAGTACGCCAAGCAAAGCTCACTTGGGATGCTTTTGCGAAGGACGGTGAGAAGCAGCGCGCCGTAGGTGCTCGACGACACTCCCATCGCCTCTAGACTTCGGACTCCGGAGCGGATTTCGTCGTAGAGGGTCCTCAGCCTTTCGATGTCCCGCAGATCGTGCACTGGGCGGACGTCAAGCAAGCGCGACATGTGGTCCTCAATTATTACGTCCTCCTTCCCAAATCTCTCAATGAGCGTCTTCACTGCGATGTCATAATTTCTATCGCTGATCGGCAACCCCTCTATGGCAGCGGCGGCTTTTCCAGTTAAGTAACTTGTTAGGTACTGGAACTTGGCTATTGCAGGCAGGGTGCTGTTCTTGTGTATAGTCGATTCAAATTGGTTCCAAAATTTTTGCCATGAGCGCAGGTCCCCGCTGAATTTTGCGATTTCCAACTTGGGTAACTTGGTGGTTGCTGATAGTGGCTGGGATGTCGCAGGTGGGACGGAACCAATGTGGTATACTTCCTGCTCTGATGCGTCGCCTGTCACTGACGGAGTTGTTGACCGGCTCTCGTTGGCTGTCTGACTCCTGAGAGCTCTCTTGATCTTTGTTTTTATGGAGCAGATCTTCTCCGTGTATGCAGCGCAAGCTTCTAATTCTGCATCTAATTCTTGAAGATCTATCTTCTTTTCGATGCTCTCGTTAACAGATTTCAATTCATCCGCTTGTTCAAGGAGAAGGTCGAGGCGTTCCTCAAGCTCACCGACTTTGATGGTTGGCGATTGCAGTAGGTCGCTGGCCGCTGCGATGATTTTCTCTATTGCTTGTCGCAGGGCAGCTTGCTTCTTCTGTAGTCGTTCCATGGCGCTTTCGATGTCAGCAGGCGAAGTATTCCCGGGTTTCGGCACCAAAAAATGTAAATGAATGCTCGCGCCTTTGGGCTGACTCTAATTGCTGTCGCTCTTGGACGACTCCGCTAACTTCTGCTGCGTGTTAACTAAGGTGGACGGCGTCGGCCGTGCACGCAGGAGCCTCGAAGGAAGGAACTTCACTCGTTGGGATCCGTTTCGAGACTGGTTTATTTACAAAAGGTATTGAAGAAAGGAGAAGGGAAAAGGAGAAGAAACACAAAGTCCACGTTCTCTTTTGGCCGCACCGAGGCCTTCGTCCTTGTCGGCGGCGCCCGCGCCTCGCACTGAGTGGGCGGTTCACCGAAAAGGCGGTGGAACGGATCAAGTTGTTGGTAGATGCGCCGGCCGGCACGTGCTGCAGTGGGGCGCCCCTCGTCCGTTCGCCGGCTCCCTCTTTCTCTTGTGTCGTCGGTCCCCCAACCACAGGTGCAACAATGTTAGCTGCTCGTTTGCGACTTTCAACATGGTTACGGGCCTCTCAGAGCCTTTCTGAAAAACAGCCGCGGCTGTCTCTCTCTGTCTCTCTCTTTGATGTTATTACGAGGTCAGTGTGCTGGGATAATTGTCGGCAGCACTCCGAGGCAGCTTTCCTTACAATGGGGGCCTATACTGTATTTGTTGGTGAGGTTTAGCGTCCCAAAGTCGCAAAGCGGCAATGAAAGATATCGTTGTGGACAGTTCGAGATTTTGACCTCTCGTTTTCCTGAAGGCGCGCCCAACGCCTAAATTCCCGAGAATTTTGCATTTCACGCCTATATGCTACCGCAGCAGGGACAAATCGAGCAAATGTGTGCTTATAGGTATCAGGATGGACATATGAATGAGTTGCTTTCGAACCTTCAGGCATACGGCACGATACAAGAACTGTGCAAACTGTCTCTCTGCCGCTATGCAGGTGTCGCTATGCAAAACGAGCGTAGCCAGCGTTCCGTAACGCCCACACTACGCGCAGCCGCGTAGGGCAACCAGCGTACTGCGGCTCCGTGCTCCTGGTAAGCACAACGTCACCTCGAGGGGTGCGACATTGCTCTCACTGCCGCCTCCCAGTTTCGGTTTCACGCGCTCTGATAGCCGAAATTCGTCGTGCCACAGTTCCGCGGGTAATCACATATTACCAGATCCAAAAGTTGATATGGCTTGTACGGAGAGCTCGTTTCAATTTCCCAGTTGCGATGAGCCCGCTGAAACTAATAGTTTAAAAGTCAGATAATAATATTCGTTAATTAGTGACTAATTACCACTTATCACTCGCAACCTGTGGTCGCCGCTACTGGTGGCATGTCTCTGAAGGAACCGCCCTTTTATTTCAAAATGGACATATTTAAATATTACTTAAAATGTTTTGTAGAGACACCCTGTATATGGATGCTTAATAGATGAGCGAGTCTTCTAAAATATTTAATTCAGTCTGCACACCACTATAGTAAATAGCTACGACTCGCGAGTTGCGTTGTGTGCGAGAATGGGGATGTACCTAAGCAGAGAAGCTTGCACTTCAAAACTCGACCACGCCAGTTCTGTTCCTCGGCCAGAACATTGTTTCAGGGGCTCCGCAGAAGCACCGTTTCTATTGAAGCTCCCAATTCGTCGGTTATAGGCCAGCTTGCTACTATTACTAGTTAGACCGTAAAGCGCACTTGCCAGGATACATGGAAAGTAGAATTGGCAGCGTTCGCGAGAAATGAAAACAGCAAAATCAACGAGCTCATCAGTACGTCTTCTTGTAACGAAAACACTGCGGTCGTTGATATGTATGAATGCCGTCACCATCTCAGTGCCTGGGCACTGCTGCGCTTAACGGCACGGGAAATGTGCCTTTGTTTCGTGCCATGGTTCAACGAAAGCTCAACGCGTATACGTGCATATTACAATGTTCTTCGATTTTTCAAATCTTTCCCGGGTCGCATTGTGCGTGCTTAGAATTCCTTTCTTGCCCGCGTTTAGTCAGAACAAGACTCTGCGCCGCGTTTGGTTGCGTAAGAAAAAAACGTCGCCATATTTAGCGCAAGCTGTCCTTGTTTATCGTTCAGAAAAATCAATGTTCTCACCTCCTTTAATTTTCAAAAAAAGCAGAGAACTGAGCGAAATGTCAATTGCTAGCCTCTTTCTTTGCCACAGACTAGAAGTTTGTAGTTGTATCTTATGTAATACAATGTGAATGTGCGCTTTCTGTGACACCACAGATCATGTACCACACTTCCATGCCTTCTGCTTTTCTCTTTCCTCCTCACTCCTCACCAGTCATGTAGTAATTACTTGAAGCAATACAAATGCTACTGCCTTGATGACGCTGCTCTCAAGGCGTGGAAGCTAACCCAACCCACGCAGATCCAGGCAGTGTCAGTAATTAACACTGTCATTGATATGTACATTGAAATTTCTCCGTAATTGTGCAATCAATTCGCTAACGACACGTCGTAGAGAAAATCGTCTTTATTTATTCTTATCAGGGTGCCTCGACTGCTTTCCGATCGAAAAAAGATGGCGGCCACGTGAAAAGTCTATCCAAGCAGCGCACATCCTGTTGCGAATGAGCGCACAAAAAAAAATATTGGAGGACGCTTAAGCTTCGCCTTGAAGAGTGGAAGGCGATAGCGTTATCGCAACCCGTTCGCGCCGCCCATTTCATTCGCTCGGCATGCTCTTGACAAGACGAAGGGGAGAAGCGGGCGAGTGGCGCGCCATCTGTCGGGGCAGCGCCGTACATTGCGAGGAGGGAGTCTTCTGAGTTTTCTGCAAGATGGCTCTGCGTGTGCGCCAAGCGCAGAAGAAATGTAGCGGAAACGTACTTCGCTATTCGTTTAACTGCGACTTCTGTAATTTACATGCTCATAATTCTCAATATACACCGCAGTATAACTTTCTACGGCAGCTTTCTAACTCAACACCGCATTCACTAGAGGCGCTTTTGTCGCGCTTTGAACCATCGAACTCATGACTGAGTGGTAGCGTCTCCGTCTCACACTCCGGAGACCCTGGCTCGATTCCGACCCAGCCCATCTTGCAAGTTGTTTTTTATTTATGAATTGGCTTCCGGGATTTTTCGCTCATGGCCAACTCCGCCGACGCCGACGACACCGGCTTTTCTGCGACACGAGCTCCTTGACGCTGTCGCGTTAAAAAAGGTGCAGCATGGAACGCCGCAGCCGCTGTTCGCGTTGTCGACACCTGAGCGTCCGGATCTACGCTGTATCTTCAAGGCCAATTCCTTATAGTTTCATTCGAATACTTGTAGGTACAACAGCAGTTCTTGCAGTCTACAGGAAAAGGGAGTGATACAAACGGAGGCTCATCCGAATGATTCCTGGCTTATCAGGACCGCAGTTGCTGCACAAACGATCGAGTTCCAGAGCAAACACATCGAGAAGGTCTCTTATGTACAATGGTTACCAGCTGTTGAGTAAGCATGCCTTCTCTTAGGGGGCCTATGAATTCGCTGTTTGGATTTAGAAAAATGAATTTATCATTTGATTAATCTACATATGTTTGGATTCCATCAAAACGATGCGCGGTGCTGCAGTTCTGCGCTTCGCTATTTTAACAAGCGCTATACTCTGCTACATGCACCTGTGACCTGTTCATCCTCTTTTTAATCACATGTATTCTCAACGTGTCCCAGGTGTGATCGTATTGTATCATATCCGGTATGCATGAATTAAATAATGTAAACAAGCCTTTTGTTGCCGAACCGATTTCACGAAGCTTTTCATTTCACATTTTTCTTGTTTTTTTAGAAATTGTGAGTATTCAATATTCGACGGTCGTTTATCTCGAGTAGTGCTATTGAATCAAAGTTTAAAAATTCACTATTAGAACGCCCTTGTAAATTTCTACTGCCAGCCATGACGCCTGTCTTCCACTTCCTGACAAAACCTGCGCATGCGCCATGCGGACAAGTCAACAGTACTGTGCAGCTTGTCACCACCAAAGGGATACAGTGCCGCACTGGTTCGCGAACTGGTTCAGTATTGCGAACCGGTTCGCCAACCGTTAGAAAATTTTATTTCTCCGAACCAGAACTGAACGGGAACGAAATCTGAGCACGTTGAACCCGAACCTCAACCAAACTGGTATTTCCTTTTGGTTCCGTCAGCTGCGAAGTCAGAGCATTGGCAGCATTACGCCTCTGCACCAGATTTGTTTCTGCTTCCTGCTATAAATTTTATCCGAGATAAAGGACAAAATCGACGGCTTCATTGATCCTAAATGCATTTTTTGATAACAATTTTTTGTCGTCAGACGTTACTATGATGACTAGTTGGAAGTGAAAAGTGAATAAGCTGGATAGGTCATAAAATCTCTACATCTGTGTAACAGCCTTTCATAACTATGCTCTTACAGAGGTCTCTGTGCGATCGGCATTGCAAACATACCGATTACTCTCTTGCTTTTGCTTCGTACTAAAATAATGTTTAGCAAGTGTAGAAGAGGCAAGATTTACTTGTGATGGTTCCTACACCAACGAAGCTATGAATGCAATATTTGGATGTCTTGTACCCGTCCCTCAACCTGTTCGTGCTATGTGATGATATTCTCTACCGTCGCGATGCTAACTCCAATGATCCGGAACTTCTGTTCGTACTTCTAACGATCCTCCGCTCCAATGTACTCCACCACTTCCTCAATCACCAAACAGCTGGACACATTGGAGTGGGCCATATCTCTAACAAATTGTTACGAAAATAGGGTAGGTCAAAATACGGGAAAATACTTTCACAACGTACAGGAAGAAGGTGCAGCCAAGATGACGCGTCTAAAACAACCATTGACGCCTTTCCGACTGTCGTCTTCGTCGTCTAGATGAACGCCTACTCCGATGTACGGGAATGGCCTAGAACAATATTGTTGCGCACATAATGTAGATGCTGCTAAAATGCTGCTTTAAGGAAATTGATGTCTTGACATCATGTTGTTTGGTAGGGTAGTAAATTAATGTGAGTAGAAAAGGAAAGGAGGCTGACCAAGAATGTGTTCTTATTAAGTATTAGACTTCTTGGCTTGTGTGAGGAAGCCTTATTCACTAGTTCACGTCAGGCGCTTGACCAGCATATAATACTCAGAGTTTGAGAACAAAGAGAAAGCTAGCATGTCAATCGGTTAACAATAATTAACTTTAGCAACTGATGACCGAAGCCAAGTCGAACTGATCACAACAGTAAGGCAGCTCTACCAGCTTGCGTTAGGAGTCAAAATATTTATCGCCTCCCATTTTTCAGGAAAGCACAAATATCAAGCCTGTATTCTGGAAAAGCAGTTATGTTTCTCCGACATTCCTTTTTAGAGCTAAGCTCTTAGGTGCCCGCTCCTGCGTTGAGCGTCGGCGTCCCTCGCGTAACCGAAAGAACGAGCACAGCGAAGGATGAAGGAGCGAACGCAAAACGCAGCGGGGGATGAAAGATGGCGATAGCGAAGAGAACGCGAGGAGGACAGCGAAGGAGGAGGGCGCAGCGGCACCGTGAGACGGAAAGCGGAGCAGGTGAAAAGCGTAGTTCCGTGCAAGACTTGCTCTGCAGCGACGAGCGCTACGAAATGACGCCAGAGTAGCGCGCGTCGTCGGTTCACCGACAAAGCCATCTATAAGGCATGCGGCGAGCACGTCCAATGATACCATATATGGAAACAAAGCGCTGCATGAGCGAAAGTCTGTCTGCGGTGGCTGCTGTGCGTTGCGCCCACGCGTCACCCACGCACTGCCTCTCGCGATCTCCCGATTAGCGAGGCATTCGCGCCACACTTCTCTTCGTTTGCAATGTGCCGCTCGAGACAGAGTATCCGCGCCAGCCACGCTACGCACAGCGCTGTCTTCCTAATATAAACCATGTACCGAATAGCCATAATACAATATATTGACACGCGAAATGAAAACACCTATGAGTTGATCTCAAATTTCGCATTAGGGAGTATCCTAATCGTTGGTGAATTCTTTTTTTTTAATACCTTTAGTGCTACTGACTGGCTGGTTCCAGTGACAACGGGATTGGGGTTTTATGCACGCTTGGTGTCGGTAAAGTATATTTATGTACAGTTTTTCTTTATCGTTAGCATGCTTTTTTTATAACACCCGCGGCACGTAGTGCAATTCAACGCCTTCAGCAATACATTAGTCTCAAAGGTGGACATTATTTTCACGAGAATTCAGCACCAACATTTGATAAATTCACAAATTATTTTTCATCTAATCACTTCACAGCATACTCGCCGTGGTGGCGTAGTGGCTTTGACGTTGCGATGCTAAGCTCGAGGGCGCAGGACCGAATCCCGTCCGCAGCGGCCGCTTTCGATGGGGGCGAAAAACAAAAACGCCCTTGCAGCATCCATTCGGTGCTCGTTTAAGAGCCCGATGGGGTCAACATTATTTCGGAGTCCCCCACTACGGCGTGCGTCCTAAAACGTCTTATATTGCTCGATCTTTCACCACTGTGGGAACACAATTCTAGCTTTCCTCAGCCTAATCACAGTATTTGTCCCGAGTGGCTTGCCTTCTAGAACCTCACTGACTTACCTTCTACAACCTCACTTGAATTTCACCGACTGTACAAAGCAGAATTTTGAGTGAGCCCTCGTACTTTTTACAAAAGTTGGCGGAAACCCGTAGGTTTAAACGAAATGGAAGCACCGTTCACAAATCCCTAACATGTCACCGAAAACAAGTACCGCAACTCTCTAAACTGCATCAGTCGGAGCACGTGAGGGGGACAAACGGCGTACATTATTTGTAGCTTACGTTAAATTGTTACAATCTCTACAAGAGTACTTTCAGAAGTCCTACTCATCAATTTGTGGTACATTTCAGAGCGGTGTATACAAGAATTTTGTTAGCTTTATATAGATCAAGAGGCGCAGTTTACAGAATCTTGACAATATTTTTCTTTGCTGAGTCACGGAATTGCAAACTCGATGCTCCATATTTTTTTTTTTTTTAAGATGAAACTTTCTGTGTGAACCCTCCCGGACTTTCCTGACCGTGGATGCTGGGCACTGCCACTGTCTTGCCGAATAGCTCACACTTAAAAAAAAAAGTGCGCGAGAGAACATGCATGCGCGCCAGTTTCCTCTACGCCAAAGGTGCAGGAAGGAAATGGGCAAATTTATATCATTTGATTAACCAGTACATGACGGCTTCGTTTCACATAGATTCCAAGACGTGCATTGTTGGCTAAACATGCTATTCTTATTTTGCAATTTTCGAAAATGTTGCAAATATATCATTGCACTTAACGAAAATTCTGCTCCATATACGTTAGTTAGGTTTAATGTTTTCATTTATATGCAATAGACTTCATCGAATTCGATGTAGTAGACGCCGAGCAAGATTAAATCTGTCAGTGCTCACTTCGAAAGAAAATTTATTCTCGCGTAAGAAACTCTCCAGGAGTGAAATGAGACCCAAAGCAATGTGTAAGGGAAAATGCGACCATTTTCCAACGTGGTCGTGCTCAGTCAGATATCTTTTTTTTCCCTATTTTTTCCCTTTGTGTCCCACTGCAGCATTACCTTGTGTCAATAGTACGGGGCTAAATAAATACTCCGAAACCAGATGGCACCATAATATTGATACATTCCCCGGCGGTAATTACCACTGAGAGCCTTTCTCGGCGCTAGGGAGAGAAGAAATAATCCCTGCTATTCGGCGCAACGCGCGGTGCAGTAAAGAACTCCGGCTAATGAACGAACACTTGCCGAGCAATATTCGCGGAACTCCTCAGAAAATTACGCGCCATCAACCATGTAGGTGCGCTGGAAAATCCGTGCGGGTTTCGTACTGTCTCATATCTGCGCGCACGACTTCATATTCGTAAACAGAGGCAAATCGCTAGGCTTGCTAGTTACTTATCGAACCTTTTACGAAAATTATTCATTTCCCTTCCCTCTGCATTGGACTGGGAAGCATTCGTCCAGGAAAACTATCTGTCGGTGTGCTGAACAACGCTGAAAGAATATAGAGGGCCAAATCATGCACGATAAGCACCAGGGCGTACTTCAAGCTGCATAAAGACGAGGTCCTAAATAAATAAATATATCGCTGTGTATCAAGCGTCAACTTCCAGAAAAGCACGATGATCGAGGTATCAATATTATGATGATGGTCCTTCAAGATATGTCTTTTTTTTTACTTTTTCTGCGTTCTCTATTGCGTTGGGATAAACCTGCACCCATTAACTCCAGACAATAAAAATACGTGCACATCGAATAGTATTTAGAAAAAAAAGAAGTTGTATATCGAGTTGATGTTGTGAATCTATTACTCAAGTCGAACTTATGCATGTACCGTTGCCATTCTTTGGACTTGCAACGTATCTTGTGTGGTGAACTGGCGTGTGCCAAATTCCGTGCGTCAGAAAGGCTCTGTGGCGTGGCCAAGCTGTAGTGAGCCCGTGTATGAGTACGTTGAGTGTGTAGGCCACGATTTCCTTTTTACGCTCTCAGTCTCCATCCCATGCTTCTATTTACCTCTGCGACCACTGGCCTCCTCATAGAAGTGGACGAAGTGAAGACACACGATTCCCCTGTTCGATTGGCACGTGGCAAAAAGTCAAGGAAGAAGAAGAAGATGGGCAAAAAGCGAGCGAGGACCGTAGACTTCTGTCATCCAGTGGCACGACCCGCCGCGGTCGATTTCGCCTCGCACTCTGCCCCCACAGAGGTTCCCAAGGTGGCCATCCTGGCGAGTACGGTGTTGATTGGTGTCACGTTGGGCATCGCGTTGCTCGCCGAGGAGTTTCACGTCATGGACGAAGTGGTCATCGAGCCGAGCGAGCTGGCTGACATCACTCCAAAGCCGCCACCGCAGCCGCCCCGTTTGGCTCCGGAACCCAATGTTATGCTTGACGCAGCCAGCCTGACCAATTCCTCCCGAAAGTTCCACGGAGAGCAAAGGCGAGTACCTCTCTTGCGGCCACGTCTCCCCGTCGAAAATCGTCAAAAAGCTGCGAATGTAGTCGAAAATGATGGCCCTGAAGACCAGCAACGCGGCATCGCGTACATTATCTTTGTTGACAAAGTGTAGTCGTTGAACGAATTAGTACGTGTTCATGAAGACTCACAAAAACGAGCAAGTACGAAAAAAAAAAGAAAGTTGACAAGGCGACTGCTCGACCTGTCGTCTTACTTCTTTATGTACTTCTTCATGAATTCACAAATTATTAAGGCGAAAGCCTTTCTAGACTCATGGTGAAGTTTGTGTCAACAGAGCTGACCACCGGAGTGTCCGGCGAAGCGTCATCACGACATATGAAGACAGATTAAAGACAGATTAAAGAATGAAAGAGGATTGATAGTGACAGTTAGTGAATGATAACGTTATAATAGAGATTGGTAGGGGTTAATAATGACTTAGAATGACAACTAATTACTTGTCATGACTACTAATGACTCCGAAATGACCAATTTGTCTAACGACGGCTTGTATTGACCACACTTGATTAGAAATGAGTAGAAATGTCTTGTAATTAGTAGTAATGACTAAAGTGACTATTAATGACTTGAAACGACTACCAATGACAACAGAATGACCAATATTTCTAACGACGGCTTGTAGTGACCACAATTGTTTACAAATGACTGAAAATGCTCACTGGTGAGCAGCAATCACTCATAATGACTACGATGACTTGTAATGACTACTAATGATTATGAAATGACCAATATGTCTAACGACAACTTGTAACGACCAGAGTTCATTAGAAATGGCTCAATATGCTTAGTAATGACCAGTAATGACTAATGATGACTGAGATGACTTGTAATGACTACTAATGACTATGATATGACCAACATGTTTAACGACGGCTTGTAATGACCACAATTGATTACAAATGACTAATGCTTAGTAGTGAGCAGTAATGACTAAAATAAAGAAGAGAAAGAGAAGGGGCAAAGAGAGAGAGGAGGATGATAAGAGGAGGAAGAGTAGGCTTTCGACGTTCACCTCTTAAGAGAGATCTTAAGAGGCCCTGTAATTTGTTTTATTACTGCGATAGCAGTAAAGTGCTTAAATTTGGGTTTGCTTAGTCCGTTCGTCCATTCCCTTACAGTGACGACAACCTTTGGCATCCTCGGCGTCATTATGTCACCTTCAAGCGGCCGCCTCATTTCCAGTATCACCACCTCACTAGGACTAATAGAGAGTAAACTTTGCCCACCACTGCACTACATTGCTCATGCTGCAGACAAACAAAACCACAGCAAACCGTCCTATATAACATGATATTCTGAGCCAGGCAGTCTTGCCAGTGAGCGGATGTCTTTTACACGTAACTAAAACAAAAGACGCAATATACAGGGTGTCCCACATAACTTGAGCCAAGAATTTAAAAATGAGAGGTGCGTCATAATCGAATTGAACCGAATGCATAGTATTGGCAATGTTCTATAGTAACTCAGACATTTTTTTTGTTTTCCCCTTAACTCACACATTAATTAAGTATATAATTAGCCAACTTTTTCATTATTGGCTGAGGAAGCCACGTATGATACCCAGGTTTGTAGAGCACCTTCAGAAACCACCGATCGTGTTGTTTCCTTTACAATACGTCTCGCGTAGCGTTTTTTCCGGGTCGCAAAGAAAGCCCACGAAATATGAAAAAAACCACGTGACGGAGCGCTTTCGCAGTGGTTTCGTGCTGCTGTCAAGCGTGCGATCAGTGAACAAGGTCGGCTTTCGTCGGATGACGGCGAAAACGTATGCTGCTGGCCGAGCGCTGCCGATGAGATAAAGAACGTCCTGCCGCTTCCTCGTCGCCAGTCACATGCAGCCGACCTCGTTCACCGAACGCACGCTTGAGAGCAGCACAATACCACTGCGCAAACGCTCCGTCACGTGGCTTTTTTTTAATATTTCGCGGACTTTCTTTGCAACCAGGAAAAAAGAACTACGTGAGACGGATCGCAAAGGAAACAAAATAAGAAATTAAATTAAATATGGGGTTTGACGCGCCAAAACCACTTTCTGATTATGAGGTACGCCGTAGTGGAGGACTCCGGAAATTTCGACCACTTGTTCTTTAACGTGCACCTAAATCTAAGTACACGGGTGTTGTCGCACCCAACGAAATGCGGCCGCCGAGGCCGGGATTCAGTCCCGCGAACGCGTGCTCAGCAGCCCAACACCATAGCCACTGAGCAACCACGGTGGGTGTAAAGGAAACAACTCGATCGGTGGTTTCTGAACGTGTTCTACAAATCTGCGTATCATACTTGGGGTCCTCAGCCAATAATTATAATTTTGGTAATTCAACTTAATTAATTAGTGAGTTAGGGGGAAAACAAACATTGTCTGAGTTACTATAGGCTATTGCGAATAGTATGCGTTCGGTTCAATTAGCTTCCGACGCGCCTTCCATTTTTAAATTCCTGGCTCAAATTATGTGGGACACCCTGTATAGTAGGCTCATAGGTCTCTTTGCAGCACGCAGGCCTGCTAATATAAAAGCGCATGTTATGCAATACTGTAAGCCGATTTGCACCCTTAAGGACCTTTAAGGTATAAATCGGTTTACAATGAACCGTTTCATGATAGATGGGGAAAACCTAAGTGGTCGTAACAGAGCGCACAAAGGTGTTACACAAGAACGCGGGAATAACTAGCGGAGAGCACCTAAACAAGCTCCTAAAACATGTTTTTATAGCGAAGCTGTAGATGTCTAGCCGATTCGTCCGTCTGTCTGTCGCCTGTACGCCGAAAACTCCTCCGGTGCAACCACATGTGCATGCGCGAAAAAAGAAAGAGAAAGAGAGGCGCGCGATTGGTTGCGCGATCAGTGACGTCGTTACTCGCCGTCGCAGCCGAGCGGACGTGCAGCAGTTCCTCTGCGGCTTCGAAATGGGTAGGGCACGCATCATAAGTACTGCTGAGGAGCAGGTAGCTTTAGATCAGCAAGGTCACGAGCAGAACCGGGAACGAGCTTGTCAACGCCGTGTCGATGCTGCAGCCCGGACACAAGAACAGGTTCGTGCAGCCGAGCGCAAGCAGCAACTGCGTACTGAGGATCCGGCCGCCTACCAAGCCGTCGTTTAATGAACCATCGGGAATGACCCAGTGGTAAACAGCGGGGCCGCACGTTTCAGCTTCGCTGGTTAACCATCTGTACGGAGTGCTTGGGCGGTGATTTTTTTTTTATCACCGCCACTGGAATTCATGCTAATGTAACTGTGCACAACAACGCGCACTTGGGATCAGTACGCGTTAACCACAGCTCTATCGCGTAACATTAGGACTTGATAATTTGTGCAAGGTTTTGCTCTGCATGCAGACTCAGGTGGTGGCAAATTTGCACCAACGGTTCGTTTTCTGCACCGCGTTTTTTAGCATAGCCAATATGTGCCTGCCCGTCAGGATGGCACGACGCGGATAGCTTGCCATGAGACCCACGTAACCACCGATTGCACTATCTCCAGGAACGTCCCACTTTATTCATTAAGAAACCGACGGAGGAGACGCGCCATACCACGGGGAAGATAGGAAAGAAAGTTTTGCTTTAATAAACAAATTATGCGTACCCGCCGTGGTTGCTCAGTGGCTATGGTGTTGGGCTGCTGGGCACGAGGTCGCGGGATCGAATCCAGGCCACGGCAACCGCATTTCGATGGGGGCGAAACGCGAAAACACCCGTGTACTTAGGTTTAGGTGCACGTTAAAGATACCCAGGTAGTCGAAATTTCCGGAGTCCTCCACTACGGCGTGCCTCATAATCAGAAAGTGGTTTTGGCACGTTGAACCCCATAATTTAAATAAATTATGCGCTTGAAGGTATATATTCGTTGAAGTAATAATATTTGAGTACCATTTCTTCTTTCACTTCGTTATTCTACAGAGAAGGGAGGTGGTCACCGGCGCAACTCTATGGGTAGTGAGCCTATTCCTTACTATATGTGCTGTCCTCTGTTGAGCTATTCATCAAGATGTCCACAGAGGGTTTGCGAAGAAAGCTTTACTGTAGAAGTTTTAAAGGGATAGTTTTCCTTGGCTCTTTCGCATGATTTCGTCGTTATTGCGTCTTCTAACCACAATGCAAGCATCTGATTGAATGAGAGACGTGGAAAGGGCAACGAGTTGCGAATAGCGTGTCATGAAGCGGAGATGACAACAGTGTAGGTGCGCGCCGTGGAGCCGAGAGGGCGTTTTCATGCGTGACGTCGCTAGAACAGGCAGGGCGCGGAGGCGCCAGTCGCAGTTGTTGGAGTTGCGCTAGCGCATGCGTCACTCGCTATCACGTCACCTGCTTCCTGGATGTGTTGAAAGCTTGTCCTTTCTTTGCCCCGATGGGGAGCTGTTTCGTTACGAAGCAAACAACACTGAACAAGTGTCCTGACGGAACGGACTCTTCTTCAGCGACCAGGACAGACGCCAGAATGCCGAGTACTAAACATGCGAGATCTCGACCCTTCGGTTTGTCGCCCCTCTCAGCGTTGACTTCAAGCGACACTTGTGACAGAAAGCCAGCCAACACCTGCAGAAATTCTAGTTGCCAAGATCTGGCATGTCGAGCCCTCGGCTTTTCGGCCTGTCTTCTTGCTGCGCGTCGACGCCGAGGACGCAACGCCAGCTGACGCCGGTAGACACGATAGATGTGTCTGAGCCTTTAATGTATTGGCAGATGTTCCCGCAATGTCATTTAATGTATTGGCAATGTAACCCGCAATGTCATTGAGAAAGGCAGGGGTGCCACACAAGAAAGCTATCGCTGACTTTGACAATTACCTACGGCGGTTTCTGCCACAATTTTGATTTGTGGAGCACATTTCATTTCGGCGAGTTAGTGTCTTTATTTGAATGCTAGTTGGACAACGCGGCATGAAGGCTATCCGAAAAGTCAGACCAAACGATTCAACTGTGTGTGTTTCGTCGTTACTTTTTTTCACATGTTTGATAGCACCTCATATAGCCTGAAACATGACTACCTGTACCAGCTTGGTTTGCTGATTACTTGCCGTCATGGGCTTCAGATATGCGCTCCGCGGCTTTAAATGAGCTCCGTGTCCGGGACGAACTGGCTCCTTCCTTGGCAGGACTCGGTCACCGTTCCTGTGCCAGCGGCGGTCTTGCAAGCAGCTAGGCCTAGCTGTGGCCGCTCTGATTGACAGCGCAGGGCCGAAGCCGTGTGACGACTTCGCTGCGTTCGCCTGCGGTCGCTGGAATGTCACCGACGAGCACCTTTTGGAGATGTTCGAGAGCCATGCCGCTTCGGCAGTGCTGCGCGAGCGGGAATCCCTGGGGGCAAGCATTCTCAGGTCGTGTCTCGACCCGAGCTTGGATATATTCCGCTCTTTGGCTTCAGTCTACCTCAAGTAGGTCGTATGAGTCCATCTGGACTTCCCACTCGCAAAGTGCAGCGTTACACGTGTGGACGTGCAACCTCCGACCATTGCCTGTTGTTCTTTGCACAGCTCTGCTACATAACTCGTGCTTCTTAGTACCTAAAGATATGTCTCAAAGCAGATTTTAACTGTATGGCACCGAAATGAAAATAATTGTGTTTTTAAATTTACCTGACACGTCCATTTTATTATGGCCTTATGACGGCCCAGTTCACGGCTGAAACGTTCCAGTTATTTGTTACAAGAAAAACAAACGTTTTCGCGAGCCAGCAGCAAATTCTACATCTATAGAATGACCATATCTACCGTTAGTAAGAAGTATACTAAGACTGATGTTGCTGCCGTGTATTCTCTAGTCCTCAAATGCAAGAGAAGGGTTGTGTTCGTCCTTGAACTGTTGGGTGCTTTTTCTTTCATATATGACCCCTTGAGGTTGATGAACATTCATACACATTTATGACTGACTATGAATGGCGTGCCTGCAGTAGGTTTGGACAAAGCACAGCTTGGGAATCAGAAACTATCACTGCTGCAGAGTATTGATTATGGGCGTCATTGCTGAGAAATGTTTCCCATGCATAGACATAACCTTTTCCGGTGCGGCTATGTGTACCATAAAACTAAGGAAGATTATTAGTAACACAATCTTCAAATTTCCTGAGATTTTTGCGAATTCATGAACTGCGGGCAGTGATTGGTGGAGCTTGTAGTTCTTCAATACTTCCGAATAACTGAGCTGTACTTGAAAATCAAAATACAAGCTCGGGCCTTCTTATTATAATCATAAATTTCATTTCTCATTCTTCATTTCATATTCGTCATGCCAAGTAACCGATCCTAGCAATAACAGTGGCGTGGCGGCAGCCGATCAAGTATCAAGGCCAAAAACAAAACAAAAATGAAATGGATTCTTAAGAATACGGCCTGTAGTGCCGCAGTCATATCTCTCCCAGAAAAAAACGACGTCTGGCAGCGCTGAAACTGCAGACAGCAGACAATTTTAGAATAGCATGCACAAGGCAAATGTAACGGCTTTGAGCACCCAAAACCGGTAGTCCAGTGGCTATGGAGTTGCGCTGCTGAGCTCGAGGTCACAGATTCAATCGCTACCGCGGCGGCCGCATTCCGATGGGGGCGGAATGCAAAAATTTTTGTTTGCCATGCATTGGGGGCACGCTAGAGAACCTCACAATGTGAAAATTAAGGCATAATTTGACAGGGCCAGATTAGCCCCATTGCTCACACCGTAAGAATGAGTTCAAGAAATGTCTGTGCAAATGTCTCCGCGCGCAACAACGCCCTTGAACTCGCGGTATAAATTATCATCAGTGACAATCATTACGTTTACTTTTGTTAGGCTCACGGACACTTTGGGCTGGCCTTACCCGGATCCCCCATGGGAGAGCCCGAATCAGCTGTCTTCATCGTTGGGCGCCATCTACCGGGAGCTCAGGACAGAGAACATTTTCCGCGTGCGCACTCTTGGTGCGGACGTGCTGTCCGTGGACTGGTCCCGCTTGCCGACCATGCTGCCCAGAAGCCACTACGAAGAGCTGGAAAGGTGCTTCGCAGAGATGACCGTCTACCTCAGAGGACACGTTCAGGGAGGGGGCTCTGTTTCACACGTTGGCCTCTGGTTGGCCTCTGAATACTCGCCGAAGTGCAGCGACCTGAGCGAGGCTCAAAGGGTAAGACCATGTTAGGGATCATCACCACTAGAACAGAATGCTGACAATTATGCGCCTAATCACGCGTGTTTCCTTTAAATCGACCAACATATCTAATTCCCATTACAAGGTATTACTTTCAGAACACACATGAGTATTATTTCTGAATGACGTACTCCCTTGCCCATAAATATATCAAGTACTGAGTACTGTTCTAAACTGAGATATCTTGAGGCATTGCACCAAAGCAGCTACACTGATGCGATCTAAATAATCATACTTCTCCTGAAAAGTTCATCTTGCGGTTACAAAATAAAACACTCGACACTAAAACTTGGTCAAACTTCACTTGTTTGAACCACTTATCACTTCAAAAACTCTACGCCTTCAAACGCGGTAAGCGTCCTTTTGTTGCTCGTTTAGTTTATTCTTTCTAGGTGCACCGCACAAGGACATTCTATGCTATGCAGTAGTCTTAGATGGTGCGGCTAAAAGGAATAGCTATCGTGAGCGGAACGCAACATCCTTAGTCAATTTCAGACTGTGCTGAATGCAGCGTAAAGCGAGGCACAATCAAATACAGAAACACTAGCGGACATTTCAACATTGTATGTGCAATGAAGGATACTCGCCATGACAAAAGTAAATGTATTCAGACATGGAGGCAGTAATATCAGTGGCAACATGTGCACTCCACTATCTCAAAACATAGGGACATTGTATGGGCCATGTCGAAGGTCAGCCGAACAAGTGCACGTGCCCTTATTGATTTTTTTGAAGACAGGTTCAAATGAACCTCAGCTACCTGATCAAGTATTTGCGAGTCGGGATTTAATTACAATAAATTTGATATACTAAAGTCTAAGTGCCGTAATCTGTACGTGCAGGTGGGGCTACAATTATAACCTGTCTGTAGACAGTCTATTCTAGATAGTAAGTGCGATCAAAGTGACGGCGACTCCTTTTTGTTTGTTAAAGAGTTTTAGCAGCAAGCCTTTATTGTTAAAACAATCCTATACAAAGTATACTAAGGTTTATAGAGTGTGGTAGGGTGTTGAAGAAAAAATAGATTCAAAATCTCGATGACGCAAGGTTAGTTTTGAGTGGTTGCCCACAAAAGGCGGCAATAGTGTAATTAATAGTGTCCAAAACCACTGTTGCTGAAAATTCGCTTTTGTTTTACATTCCGGACACGAAGCTAACAAATTTTGTAAGTCAACCCAGCATGTATCCACGCATGTGAATGTACAAGAGTGTCTTCACAGTCCCTTGTACGCTTTTCGAGAGAGTGAAACTACGCGTTTGCATCGTCGGATGGATTTCCCTGGGTGGAGACCATGTTCTTCTCCGTATGCGTTGCCTTAATGGCAGGCCACCATGAGTTATGTTGCATTTTCTGTCGGGAAAACAGCCACTGTAAGTGAGCGGCACGTCACATGAGGCTATACGGCTGGCCATTGCTCAGTCTTGGTGACTACTGACCGCCTGAGGGCGTGTAGGGTGGTATCGTTGCTTAAATATGACTAGAAGCACGAGTAGTGGAGACCAACCTATCTGACGGCACATGGTCAAGGAAAGTTCTCTAATGAACTAATGAACCGTGGTAGACGGCACCAACTCGCATTTTATCGCACCATTACCACCCTTTGAAAAGTGCGCTGGGGCTTTAATGCATGTTTTTCACCCAGAAAATAATAAAAGACGGCATTAAGTTTGCTATGTCACGTGGCGCTCAAGCATACTCAATAATTGTCAGCCTTGTATTTACTGAAAACGTCTATGCTGTAGCACGTTAGGGTTTCTTGTATTATCATAATGAACAAGGCAAGGTAATTGTGGCGGCAAGTACACCGCACACAGTTTCTACTATTGCAATGCGGTTTTCATCTAGGCGCTAGAATACGCGTGATTTAATTTAGATGTTTATTGGAAAGCTAGTATTTAATGTTGCAGTCTCGGCTGTGCTGCTTAGGTTATAGGTATTTGACCGGTGCTATTCCGATCAACGGCAAGCTTGTGCGGCGCTGTCGGAGGGAAAACCCACTCACCGATTGATATACGCTAAACAAATTTGCCGTTGCTCCTGGCGCATGTCCTCTCCAAAAACGCCCGTTTAGTAAAGCTTTAGTGCCGAGCGGGGCTACTTTCAGTCTGTAAAGTTTACCTACACTTTTGCGCTTCGGCTCTTAGACAGGCTTCATTCGCTGGAGGGAGCTGCTTCAGTCCGCCCTCTTGGACAGAGACATGTCCAAGATGTCTGTCTGCTACCCGGCACCCCGCAGCAACGTTCCTCCCGCGGGGGCCGTCATGAACTACGTGGTCTTCCAGATGCTCATGGCACTAACCCCATTCCTTGGCCACACACGGAGACGCTACAACTGGAGCAGCATCGCTTACGGTCGCACAATCGGCCACTACCAGAAGGTGGCGCCCGAGGCTTCTTGCGTGAGGATGATGGACCGCTTTCAGCCTCGCCTTTTAACCTGGCAAGATTTGTTTGATCTACACATACGCTGCTGTGGTTTTATATTTGCAGGGTATTAATTATCTACTTAAAGTACTTAGCACTGAGCACATTCTCGTATGTGATACTTTCTGTGTGGCTGATATGACCTATACGACCAATTGCCGGTTCGTTCAGTTTCGCCTACAGGAACAGACGCAGCGCACGCATTTGAATCTCCGAAAACCTCCATACCACATATCCAAGCTGTCCTTGAAAGTTCGAGACCTATTCAGGCACTTACGAAGTACGCGACAAAGAACGCCTGAATTCAGAACCAACGTTTCGACGGGAGAAGCTGTCTTCAAGCAATGTCAACAATGTTATGCGAGAGTGAAACCAGGCGATGGTTACGACGACAGGCTTAAATTACCAATAGATAAGCACTGACCGGGGAACAGTAGAAACAAAAAAAAATCACTCAGAAACACCTCTGGGAGTTGTCTAAGTCTGCGTAAGCATTGTGCCACTTGCTCATTTCCGTGCAGCCCGGTATCATTATCAATGTTATGAAACTTGATCCGACCATTATAAACCACAGCGCTGGGGCGGCACGAACTGCTGCAGACGTAGGTGCAAGGTGACTTGATGACGCAAAACTACTGCAAGTGGCGGCGCCAGGTGTGCTGATGACGTTCCGATCCTTATAAGCCGTTATCGCTCTTGAGCACAGCGTCGAACCATTACCAACCGTGATAAACCGTACTCCGGCGGCGGTATGGCTCCCTATGGCGCGGCCGTGCGGGTTCTATCTTGAAAGCGGTCTGCGATGGGGCAGTGTGCGCCGATGGCTGATAGCTTCGTTTGCGCTGTTTTCTCGCCACTTAGTTCGCGTTGAAGCGAGAGGAAGTACGACGGTGAATTCACTCGCTGTTGCGGGCCCTATTTTGAAAGCGCTCGTCTTACATGACGTACTGGCGGAGGGACGGACGGGTTTCATCGTCGGGTAGGCATAGAAATACTTACGCATTTAAAATCCGAATGGTACGTCTCTCTCTATCACACCTAAACCTATCCCACCTGAACATAACAGTACCTATTCTGCGAAAGTACTGCAAGCTTCACTTCCAGTTCCTCTAACATTATTACATTGTTAAATTTACCCCCTCAAGCCGTACACTGATGAAATGGAACAAGAAAATCAAAAAGCCGTCATGGTTATTGACCACAAGATTTCCTAAAGTTGACAAACATTTTAACAAGACAGCCTACAACTATACTCCAATGCACCGTGAAATCGTACGAGGACTGTAAAAGAAGCACACATTGAAGGTGACCCACAAGTAAAAGCTATCGGTGAATGCACATAAAAATATATACGGAGCAAATAGATAAAGAACAAGCGACACATGTGCCACTGAACCTCGGGGCACATCGAAAAGGAATTAAATCTTGGTGCTTGACCGCAAAAAGAAAAAAAAGCATGGTACTAAAATCAAGAAAGCTAAACAGGTACCTGGACATGAACATGTACTAAGTAAAGGTATGCTGTAGTCGAAACCACAATTCTTTACCGTCCAGAGTGAATCACGGGTTGCTGATAGACTGGCGTTATTTCACTTTCAATATACAAAGCTCCCATTCTCGCTCTAATGTTCTGGTCTTTATCAGAAAACAAATCTTAGTTTCCGTAATTATTGTGTGACATCCACACTCCCTAAAGTGCGCAGGCATCTGTAGACGTCTCGAAGCATCCAAAGAAAACACGTGCTCTTTTATCCGCGTATTCACACAACACATTTCGCCTATGTACACAAACCACAGGACAGAGGAAGCTTGTAAGCAACGTCTGTTCTGCAATGAACGTAACAGCTGACGAACTTGTCGGGACACCTTGAAAGGTTTGCCCGATATGTACGCCAGCAAACTAGTCAAAGATTATCCTCTACTCAGAGGGAAAAAAATATGCAGCCTTATGCCTTATTCATGAGTTCGATACATTTCCGTCGGTACAAATTATTACTTTGAGTTGAACATGGAACTCTTAGTATGTTGGCAACATAAAAAAGAAATCATTTGAGGTTTTGTAGGCTTATATATGGTGAGGATACTATCCCTCGAATACGCGGTTGCTAGGAACCATTTCTCGCTCTTTTCTGTAATGTTCTCAGTTCTTTTGCTCTGCATTAATCATATACCTGTAAGGTACTGCGCATTTGAATCAGCAGCAGCGGTGTTACGAAAAAAAAAGTTGCGGATCATTATTTTAATGCGTTATACGACTGCGAGACGGCCGCGGAGAAAGATGATTGTACAACACGAACTGGGAATATTGTAAATTACAAAGCCATTGACAGCTTAATAAACGCTTTTGACTCGAATGCTTCAAAAACACATCTTTAAAACATGCTTCAAAAACAATCACATTTTCACCTACGAACGTTTTGCAAGACAAGTTTTGCGCAACTTCCTGGACAAAAATTCAGCTAAAGCTTAGAAATCCGCATAAAGACTGGATCAGTATAGATATTTTGCAACTACCTTATAAAGAAAGCAAACTATGGAATCTCTGAAGATCGAATCCTCGTAACCTTGCTCTGAAATAAAAGTACTGCATATCACGTGACAAGCTTACGGCTATGTTACGGCTGAAAAAAAAAATATTATTTTTTCTGTGGAGGTTAACAAGTGAGAAATGAGAAATATGGCAATATGAGAAACACATGGGGTCTCTTGAGCGAACTAATGGGAAAGCCCAAGAGAAGTTATCTAGATGTTCAGATATCATCAGCATTTGCTAGTGAAAGTCCCTTGGCTACCGTGAATTCATATAACGAGATTTTGTGTCATAAGTTGAAGACCTAAACTGCATTCTCAGGTTAGTACGGTAAGGTACCATTAAAGAACGCTTGCAAATTGCTCTTTTGCGACCAGTTGATGATTATGAGTTATGGAACGTCGTTAGCGCACGACCACTAAAGAAGCCTCCTGGCTACGGCAAAATGAGCATGAAGGATTTAATAAATAATTATTCTAAACCTCAACAACTACTTCTCCATATTTTAATGGCTGTTTAGAAACAGCATACCTCAGGGGTTAAAGTATGCATAATTAGGCCGGTATATAAGTCTGATAATAAGTCGGACAAGAGGAAATAAGGTGCCATAGCAATATTGCCGTCTCTTAGTATAACAATGGATAAGATGCATTGGCTATCAGATAATGAAATACGTGTAAGTAAAGCAAGAACCACGCTAGTATGTTTTAGAAATCCCCGCAAAAGAGTTGAGTTCGGAGAATCTATTGTACTTCATGGCAGCTTATGTACAGGTTGTCAATGTTCACTGATACCCTTCTATCCCACTGTTAGATATTTCGGAATTTACTTCGATGAGAACATGTCCTGGTGTGATCATGTAGAACGCGTAGTTAAGCGTATTCGACTACTTACTGAAAAATTATATCGAATTAAGCACAACAGTTCCATTCAGCTCCGTAAAACTGTATTCGAAGCGATGGATGAATCTATCTTGCGGTACGGTGTTGGACTGTGTATGATTTTTGTTCTAGCCACAAGCTAAACAAATTGATCAAGTTTTACATAACCTGTCGGCCAACATACTGCATGACATAAACGGTGATGGTTTATATTTCAAAAGTGATGGCGGCTGAAGTCAATTCCTTAGATAATTTCTTTATACTAGTAGGGGTTACAAGACATTTTTCTCCTGTAGATTCAATACTTGCAAAGGAAACCGTGAGTTTTAAGAAGTTTGTATCGTTACAAACTTTCTAAAATATAGGCGCATTATGGAAAAGTTGCCGGGATTTTTATGTCCCCTTTTACTTTAATTGGGTGCCTGAGGAAATGTCGTATTTTCAATCTGTAAAAGCATTGAAATACGCTATGAAATCTTGGTTACCTATTAGTGTATAATACTTGAGCTCTACTACTTCTCGGTTCTGTAACGACGCTTTATAAATGTTATTAATGCGAAAGCATCACATGCCTCATTACGCGAAAGTCCGGCGTTGCAGTCTGCGGCGTCACCGAATGATGATACTAAAAATGGGCCATGGCGTAAACAGTAAAAACACCTAAAAAAATATTCGGATTGACGCCAAATTTCTCAGGGAGGTTCCTGTAAATGCAGTACGTTATTGACTTTGAAAAGAAGTTTTGCTAAATTTCGGTCTGAGTGGGAATCGAACCCGGACATCCGGGGTGCATCTCCCCGATGCTTCCACGCTAACCCGATGCCACAGCGACTCCACGGTACCGGTTGGCTAAAAGTGTGCCTAGTGCGCCCGCCATTGCACGCGTCGCATCGCAGACATCTGCCTGACTAAAGATGGGACCTAGTGCGCGCGTCATTGGGGATGTAATGCCGCAGGCACGAGGTAGATGGTGGCGCCACGTCACTGAGTGTATAAATTAGTGCATAAAATGAGTCTATGAAGTAGAAAAGTCGCAGTTTCGCTCGAAAGGTGAAGCATCGATACGGTATCAAATTAGCAGACTACGAGTAAAGATAGTAGTTTTACCGGCCGTATAAACTTGTAAACATTCGCTTGCTAACTAAATTTACGTGCACGGTGTCACGCGCGCGCATGCATCATGAACACATCTCACTCGGTAACCGCGCACGCACGCTGTCAAAAAGCTGGAGGGAGAAAGCGTGGCAGCAGTAGTGAGCGAATTGACCTTCGTCCTACCTCTCGCTTCAACGTGAACTAAGCGGCGAGAGCACTGCGAACACGAAGCTATCAGCACTCGGCGTACTGTGTCCCGACCGCAAATCGCTTTCAGGATAGGGTCCATGTAGCCGTGCAATACGAAGACTCCACCGAAGTATACAGCCCCACCCCCCGCCGCTGTGATTTGCGAGCGACGCAGGACGGCGCGCTTCCGACCCGCATTCCTCCCTTGCGCGCCCGAGATTCAGCCACCATATTCGTCTCACCCTCACACGCTTTCACTCGAACATACAGCATACTGTGCGCAGCGATGATGTTATCGCCCTTGGACTTTATACGGAACATTACGGCGACGCTGTTTGCGACGACAACGGCAGAAATGCACTTGGAGAGTCCATATAATTGATATCGCAATAAAAGTATTACTGTCGAATTGAACGGCGCTGAGCGGCCGTTAGAATTATGGACTCTCGCGGGCAAGCGAGCGCATTGAGACGCTTGGCACATTTTGATTTGGCCTTACCGAGGCGCACTTAGAACGCAGGGGACACCTTGCACGGACAAGGAAAGCGCGGAAAGAAACATTTCACCAAAAGGACTATAATGCTTTCAGATTCCCGCACGTAAGCAGTCTTAAGTGACTGCGCCCAATTTTCTCTTCTTGTTTTTCATTTAGATGTTTTAAACGCGTAAGCATTTCTATGCCTACAAAACGAGAAATTTGTCCATCACGTAAGACAACGAATGACTCATACCCCCATAAGGAAGCAAAAAATGCAGTGGCTCATACACACGTAAGGCAGAGGCTATCAGTGCTCAGTAAAGTGAAGCGAACAGTGCATACATGCATTGAAATCACCCATACAACGCAGACAACAGCATACGTTTCAATAAAGAACAAGTCCAAAACGAGCATCCGAACCATCTAGAAAGCTTTTCGTACCCCCTCGACAAATGTATGGATGATTTTGCAACAGCTTCGCTAAATTAACCCTAATTCACCTTAATTACCACCAAATATCGTGGGTTCGAGTACCCTAATCAACTCTATCTTAAATAACTATGGGTAATTAGCTTGACTTTAGTTAACCAATGGTCGTGGGTTCGAATGCCGTAATAAACTATCTCCTAATAAAACCTGAATTATCATGTTCGCTATCGAACATGATAAGCGAACGACCGATGAGGGTCGATAAGGGTTTATGCTGGTCGTATCAAGTTCCATAACGTTGAAATTGACACCTGGCTGCGTGAAGATGAGCAAGTGGCACTATGCTTACGCATACTTAGACAATCACCAGAGGCGTTTCTAGGGAATTGTTTTTCACTTAGTTGAGATTAGCTTTGATAACGTCTGACATTGATTCTTTATTATTTTAATCACTTATGTGCAGTTCCTTTTACTGTACTTTTTTATTTTTTCAATTTATCCTCCTTTTGTAGACACTGCAGCGACTGCCTTGTCACAGCCGCAAGCGACTTACCCTTCCGCGAACCCGAATACTGCTTTGTATTTTCATGGAATAAAATATGTATGTATGTATGTATGTATGTATGTATGTATGTATGTATGTATGTATGTATGTATGTATGTATGTATGTATGTATGTATGTATGTATGTCCAACGTTTATTGCTGACTTAATTTTTTTTTAATTCCGCATGATTTTTTTTTTATTTCACTACAGATTTCACCTCTTCCTTCCACTTCATAGTTTTCCTATTTCGCCTTTCCTAGCTCCTATCATTTTGTTATCTTTTATTTTTTCATTTCTCCTCCACCCATTCCCCATCTCTGGTCTTTCTGTGGCTTTTCTCAGCTTCCCTTCTAAATGCCGATTCTGCTACCTCAAGCTCACATTTTATATTGCCACCACAATATTGAACGTCTTCACCTCAACTACCATTTCTGTCTTCGGTTAGTTTAGTGCTTCCTTTTCTCGGAGACGCATAAGGAGCTAAAACTCCCTTTTTGCAGAAGGGTGTTCTGTTGTAACCCACTCTAAAACAAAGCATTCTTAACTAAGTCGACACGTAACTTGACTGACTGCGTGCAACACAGGAATGCTGACGAGTTATAGCTGTAGCAGGAGCACAGTGGCACAAACTGTAATACACCCCGCAGCAATATAAGTAAATTAAAGGAAGCAAGCTCTCGACGGCCAACTATGGGAAAATAAAACGGTTCCATCAGCACTTTTCTTTTTTGCAGCCATATTCAAATACGTCATTTCGTGCTACTTTTCATGTGAACATTGTACATACAATTCTTTTCACCTTTTGAATGAATGCTTGCCTGCCTAGGTCACTGTTCAACAAGTCCTACTTTGGCCACCAATCGCACAAGCTGAGGGAGCTGCTTGGGAGCCTCAAGGCCGTGTTCCTCGAAGCAGTCAAGATGGATGTGTCGTCGTCACAGCTCATGTCACACCTGCAGAACCTCTCACTCGATGTGATACCCGCGTCACTTCCAACCAACACTCCACCCAACAACACGGAGAAGTTGCCTTTCATCTACGCGTGGCTGCATGATGCACAGCGTCATCAAGACGCGCAGGTCTTGTCCATTTACCTTTAACTTATTTGCGCCTCCGTAGTTATGTACAGGTGTTCAATACCGTAGGGTGGCGAACTCAACTCACTCATGAGTCGACTCAGTCCTACTTCAAACTCAGAGCAACCTTGAGCGTGATAGAGTCTAGATATGTTTGCATAAACGTAAGTCCAAGTGGTACCTAGTGAGCTTTACAGTTCAAGTATGTGCGAATCACATTTGACTCCATTATTTCTTTGAAATCATTATATTAGATGAGAAGCTGAGTGAATAGGATCTCGAGGTCATATAGCCACAAGCGGAGTCTGTCGATACCAGTACGCCTGAGTGAGAACATGTGAACAAAACTTAATACGATCCAATTTTAGAAATGTAAGACGCCAGGTTTTGCTATGTTAGTGATGCGGGCTTGTTAGGGTATGCCACATTGTAGCACTAGTGTAGCGCAAACAGGAGGACGCGAGAAGAGCACGTCAACAGTGTGCCTGTATTAGCGCCGTCCATGTGTTCATCTCGTGTCTTCCTCTTGTTAGCGCTACGCTAATACGTCAGGTTTAAGTTTCCACTTAAGAAACGTCGCGTTCACTTTGGCATAATGTGACATAACACGACATTTTAAAGATAAATTGTAAGGCTCCATTTAAGAAACATAACTACAACAGCCTATAATTTTTACAAAACCTAACAGGGTGTGTCATCGCCGCCCCATGCCCACCAAGCCATGAAAGCACGCGCACAAACACACAAACACAAATCTATTGCATCGGCAATGTTCTAACGCACCAAATTGATTGTGACGTTATTAGTTAAAGATCTCACGGATAAAAGAGCAAATGCCCTTAATTTGAGCCAGCGATTCAGACCCCGGGCGAGTTATGAGCATGCGAGTATAAGTCAAGCTACAAATTCGTAAGCCTGAGCTTGAGCCTCCGCTTAAGCTAATATTAGTGAGTCTATGATTCCGTAAGTCGCGCTGAATCTGAGTCCATTATTCCGATATCCCGCGAGTGCGCGACTGGTAAAAGGAACATATTGACGCTGGATCACAGAATCAACTTGGTAGTTTCCAGCATCGTATGCGCACAGCTACAGAGTCTTCCAGGCAAACTTCGCTTGTGGCAACGTCCCCGCGACCAACACCATCGGTAACATCGTTGAGCCTGGCTGATTCCTTTCACGGCACAAGCGTGAAGTCGAGTTAGGGCTTCTTTGTCACGCCAATGGCCGGGTTGCGCGTGGGAGAACGCGGAAGTAAAGCCTTAATTTCTTGCTCTTTAACGTCCAGAGCTCTCTTCCCGTTAACTTTCTTAGCCCTCTACGTCGACCTCCTCCTGCGCCTATAGTGCCACAAGCAGCATGTTGCGAGGGCACCTGCCTAATAACACTCCGTCGGCCCTGTGCCGACCGGCAACAATTGAGTGCAGGACCTGGGCTTACTCGCAACACGGCCTAGGCTGGGGCGAGGTGGCGAGCGGCTGTGGGTGCCTCCCCTGACTTTCTTCAACCTACCGCTGCACCCGGCTGACGACTCGCTTAGGGCGTTCCTGCTTCCGCGGCTTGGGCCCCGACTGCTTAGCCATCTGCACTCTCAGGTGCGCATGCGTCGTCCAAACGCAGACTACCTACAGAGTGACTTCGCACGTCCCGAGCGAGTGCCGTGTTGGCCGACGACAAGTCGCTTAGCGTCTCGTGATCCTGAGTCGCGTCTGCGTTCGCATAAGTCACGCGATGATACGTGGAATGGAGCCAAAACACATTTTTAATATGTTCGCTAAACGATGATAACATGTCTACATATTTGTTTCCGTAATTTGGAACATTCAGCCGCGTAGTGACACCGAGGGACACGACGCTTTTTGACACGTATCCGCCTTGATGACGTAGTGGCCTTCGCGTTGCTAAGCCCGAGGGCGCGGGATCAAATACCGGCCACCGCGGTCACATTTCGATGAAGGCGAAATGCAATGACGCCCGTGTACCATGCACTGGGTGCACGTTAAACTCCAGGTGGTCAAAATTAATACGACCTGCCTCGTAATGATATCATGGTTTTGGTTCATAAAACTCCAGAATGTAATTTTTTAAATTTTGACAAGTCAGAAAATGCCCCATATGGTTAGGTTATAAAGAAATGCGGCCGCATGGGCACAACAGGGGATATAGGCTGAGTACTGCAATTTCTTTTTATTCCTGCTACAAAATCTTCTATGTCCTATGAGCTTTGCTGTAAAATACGTGTAATGCAGTGTCCCTAAAAATTATCAGCAGAGAAAGGGCCGACAGTACGTACTGCTATTTAGTGCGTTAGGTAGATATGTGTCGCAGATCGAAATGCATGCAGCTTCTACCTTTGAGAACCAGACGGCAATAATCCACTACCAGAACTCGGTTTCTGTATCTGGTGCCTGGTTGATGATCACCGGGGTAAAGCCACCGGTGGTTGTGACGACTCCATCGCGTCGATAATACTGACATAGAATTGGCGTTGATGTCCAAGGGATCACGTCTGCGTCACCACGCTCTAGGGACCAAGGCTACGTCCTATAGCCCTAGCGCGTGTCTTAGGCTTACAGACGCGTAAGCGACCGGTAAGGCCGGCAACAAGAACCCCATAATATATTTACTATTATTGGACTTCAGCAGAGCGTTGAAGTACACTAAAATGAAGCTGGAAGACAAGGGCACCACTAGAGGCATGTTCTGAATGCCAGCAACCTATCGGCGCTTCATGCACCGTGTTTTGGGCGATGAAAGGTGGCACTATGCTTACCTGAAGAACGCCGTTGAATAGTCACCAACACTGTGCGCGAAGGTCACTGATGCATTACGCGAAGCCCGGCGGAACATGAGCAATGCACGCGCCGAGAGGAAAGCGCCGCAAGGCTGCTTGTACAAGAAAGTTCAGTTCAAGATTGGCAAGTGGACGTGGTGTTGAGGCTCACATTCTAAGCAATCCTAGAAAAAAATTCTGAGCTTCTATAGGACTGAAATGGAGGGGCCCATATTGGATCCGAGAAATTGATTGATTGATTGATTGATTGATTGATTGATTGATTGATTGATTGATTGATTGATTGATTGATTGATTGATTGATTGATTGATTGATTGATTGATTGATTCTTAACGTTCCAAGCAACACAGGAACTATGATAGATGCCATGTTAAGGGCTTCGAATTAATTTTTCACCACGTGGCGATCTCTGACCTGCAGTTAAATCTAGCTAGACAAGAGCTCTTGAATTTTGTCCTCATCAATATGCAGCCATAAAGACCAAAAATTCAAACCGCGACGGTATGCTCGCCGTTGAACGCATGCCGAGAGATTTGAGAGGCCGTGCGAAATACAAGCCCATGCGAATTTCTCGTATTGAACTACTAACGACAGTACTCTGCAGTATCGCATAAATAATCAGCCACTAAAACAGTTACGTCATACGAGAACATTCGGCATCTACTTATGAAACGACTTGTCTTGGTAAACACGCATCGGAAACATTAAATCCAAACCCAACCAGACTCCAGGCAGCCTGCTCTTCTTCACAGGCCATCATCCGCGAAACTGCTGCTTTACAGTAAGGGCTTACGTCCGCCCGCAGCTAGAATATGCCTCGTCGTTTTGGTACCCGTGCTAACCTACATTAACCCAGGGCAGTACAAAACCGTGCAGCCCATTTGATCTTGTCTGGCTACCATCGGACATTCAGCATAACTTCCACAAAATATTACTTCGGCTTCTTTTACTCGCCAATCGCAGAATACAATCTCATGCATGTTGTTACCACAAGGATATCACAACTTGTATTTATTTGGATCCGTCCCACACAGTTTACACCAGCGGGTCCTAATCCTGCTCAGAGGGTCAGTATACCCAAAAGTAACACAGCTGAACACTCATTCTCATTTTTACCGATGATTTCGAAGGATTTGAACAAGCTTCCGGGGTCTGTGACGAGCATAAAAAATTCACTTTTAACCCTTTTTTATTAGCTGGTCTGTAACCATCGCGCATTTTTTTTTTCGTGTCTTTCAGTAGTTTGTGTATTCTTCTGTATTTCTTATTGATAGTTATTGTGCTCTATTGTTTTTTTTTCTCGTGTATTTTTACGTTGCTTGCGTAGTCGTCTCTATTACTTATAGGTACTGGCTTTTCAATGCCATGTTACTATCTTAATTTAGCATTTGCCTCTCTCTTTTTATGTATACATATCTTATCGCCCATACCCTTTAATGTACTTAATTACATTGAGAGTAAAAATAAATACATAATATTCTGGAAGAACCCATCCAGGGTGATTCCCTAAGTTATGCAAGAGCAATTGCATAAGACACATACTCTGCTCAATTTTCACTACAGCCGATTGAGCGTAGCCGGGCAGTGCGTCCGTTTGATTTCGTCGCTTTTGCAGCCAAACGCCATGGCGCGTCTCTGAAAACCTTGTAACCCTGCACAGAGGAGCCGCGCATGCGCGTTCATATCGTGACAGCTCGAAGGCGGCGGCGGCGGCACCCTTTCGCTATACCGCCGCACGTATTCCGCTCCTTACCGCTGACTCTATAAAGAACCGTGTCTTGTGATGAACAAACACAATTTTCTTATTCGAGTAGCTCTAGACATCGAAATTCGAATTTCATGCCGGTTTTCGCGGAACAACCTTTTTTTTTTAATTGGACATTTTATATTCTCGCTTCGCTGAGAACGTTGGTAACCCAAGCCCACCAACAGTTATTGGCTGATTTTCTGATCGCGACAACATTATCACTAATATTATAATTGCTAATTCTCAGTTAAATGAATCAAACATACACATGTCTGCGATCTAAAAAGCAAACAAGTATTTCATATTTACACTTCCAGTCGACACACGCCAGTCGCACGCAGCTGCGCCTGCTGAGCCTTGACTCCGAGATCGCACCGGCGTGCTGCATAGCGCAGATACCGCGGCCGCCACGGAGTGGCGCGACAAGGCCTCTCGCTGTAGAGTTACTGTATATGCTACCAAAGGTAGCATATACAGTAACTCTACGCATAACTCTAATACAGTAATATAATATACAGTAACTCTACGCATAACTCTACGCGTATATGCTACCTTTGGTAGCATATACAGTAACACTATCTCGCTGGTGCAGAGTTACGCATAACTTTCCCGGCGCTGCTCGCACTGCTTTTCGCCGAGCGTTATCACGTGGTACAAAAATGACGTCAAATGTTCAACTGCGCCGCTGCGAAGCCAACTTCACGGGTGCGTCGCCGACTTGTTCTGTCAGTGCCATCGAAATTGCAGTCAGCGGACCGTCGAGCGTGCGTTACACCGATCGGCTCCGGGTTGCAGGTACGGTGTTCGACTATATTAAGTTAATAACTGTGGTAAAGTGGTACGAAACACATCACTTTGAAACTCATATTCCAGTATGACGAGGTGCAGTGTGCCAAACTGCACAAATCGCACGCAAAGTGGCAGAGCTTTTTACGCGGTGCCATGCGGACGGACGAGACCGGCCAGCTCCGAAAGGGACCAGGATGTGCGAGGTGCGTTCGTCTTGTTTACACTAAAGCAGCATTTATCTCTGGTAACACTCCTGTACATGCTGTTGCGACGCCTGTTGTGACGCCTGTTTCTCGAACCTCGACCGACGTTACTATTGGGTAGCTTGGCGTTGTCGGTGGGCAGCAGGCGTCCGGTAGACCATGGCGACCCGGCAAGGACGAGGCGATTCCTAGTGCGAAACTTACACTGTTTATTCAAAGGTTGGTGAAAGATGTAAAAGAAGAGAATAAATTGAAAAAGTAAATTGCGGGGCCCCTTAAATAGGCGCACTAAAATCATAAGCGGGATCCTGCTCACGTCAATGTCACGTGACATGCACTGAGTTCCCCTTGTTGCTTTTCGGCTGCTCCCACTTTTCCTGGGCGATGTTGCACGTCCCCATTGGTGCTTTGCCGCTGCTCTCAATTTCCTAGGCGACGTTTCACGTCCTCGTTGTGCAGCTGCTCTCACTTTAGGTGACGTTGCACGTGTTTGCCTATGCTGGTGGCAACTCGCGGGTCCGGCATGGGCGGCTGATCCTTTCTTCTAGGCGACGTTGGTTCGCGGAAAGGGTCCCTCCTAGGGTCGCACAGTTTGTGAAAAGGGTTCTCCCCTTGGTCGCACACACACAAAGGGGCCTGTAAACACTGCGGGGCGTCCGCCAGACCGGCAACCACTCGAGACAACCATAGCAAATTAGAAATCCATCCACCGTTTCGGTTGAGCAGGATCTTTCGAGCATCCTTTTTGTCCGAGGTGTTACACGCCAACCGTAGTAACGCTGAAATGCGTACGTCTGGCATGAGATGTTGTCCACTTGTGCAATTTTCGGAGTATACGTGCAGCGCGACACAGACGCGGGACAAAGAATGGACGACACGTCAGTGTTGCGCTGCACATATACGCCAAGAATGTTAACTTACCAACTCGGCCAATTCACTGTGTACCTTTTACGATTGTTCTGACTATGCACCTCTATAACAGTGTGTTCAAAACAGAGTAAATGCTAGCAGATACGATTTGCCCGCTGCATCCTGGCTTTTCTCTACTGTCTTTTTTTTTGTCAGCGTTCTGATTTTTCATTTAAGATCGACTAATGTACTCGTGTTCATTGTTTTGTAGTATGTGAAAATATCGTGCGCTCCCGCTGATGAGACAGCTGTGATAGCTTCAGCATTTACCGCCCGCAATATATTGCTTGTTCGATCAGCCTTAGTCGACGTGAGGAATGTGAAATTATTTTTGTACGTTTAAGAAGCGCTGTTTTATAGTAAAGTTACCTGAGTAGTATGAAGAGATAAAGAAAGATGTGTTTTTTATCATATTACAGTCTACAATGTGTGGATGTGAACTGCAATGTGAACTTTGCAAGTTTGCCATCTTATGTGATTAGTGCAATGAAAATAACCTGATGTTACTCTTAATAACTTGTCTTTCCAGTGGCTTTGAATTCTGCCCCCAAGGCTTCAAGAACCAGCACTCATACCCTGCTACCACCAGTTAGTGCTCATCCATTTCCTTGTATGAAATAAATTTGATCTAGAAGCTCGTGCATCTTAAATCTTTTTTCCACTCGCAGATTTGCTGCTACGAAGCAGCTGTTAAGCTTGCGGTATTAATCGTAAAAATAAGCTGAAAGAAACGCGTTTAAATCTACGTGTCTGTACCACCTATATCGAAAACGTGCAGCAGCTGTGAATGACGGTTAGTGAAGAAGGACGATCACGGTTAACGGTCACTGACATAACTGCAGGCACGATAGTTCTCTTGGCCACGATCATTATTCGTCTGGTTTCGGCAGCCAAAATCTGCTCACATAATTGTGCAGCACACGTGTGCGAATTTTTCTTTAAGCATCTTTTAAAACATTTTTTGCCTTCCGGCGTCCGCGAGAAAACTTCGTATGCATGCTCTAAAATGTTGCGCCACTTTTTGTAGCAAGGTAATGCGCGTTTGCACACGAATTTTTGAGCTGTTCGAGCCAAGGGCGCAGTCAGGATTTTATTTCGAGCGATCGAGTGGGCTCAAATACGTACGTTCGTGCGTGTGTTTGTATATGTGCGTGTATATATGTACATACAAACTAAAAATATCAGGGGGTTGGCACCCCTCCGGCTGCGCCAATCGTTCGAGAGTCGCCTGCATTGAAAAGTCTCATCTTGCTCATCGCTCGCGAAGAATTGCCGCATGTAGCTCGCGACCAGCAGAGAAGAAATCAAATGGATGACCGCGCTGCATTTGCCTCCTGTGCGCTCGAGGAGTTGCTTCACTGCACAGCTGGTACACAACGGCGGACCTATGCGCAACTCTGCTCCCTGCGGGAGCATATACAGGGGGGTGTGCGTCGAGACGTCGGCGCGCCGCCGCCGCCGATGTTTGTTATCGGCGAGATCGGCGCGCCATTTAAATATGTGCAAACATTTCTTAGCCAATCTAGCTTCGTTTGAGTTTTGTGTTGTCTTGTTTAATTCTTTTGCCTGTCTGTCTGAAGCATAGGATGAGCAAGGGAGAAACTGAACACAATACACCCAAAAGTAACCCAGCTCTCCATCAGTCTGCGCGTGCGTGTCGTCCCAAGTCAGCGCCACATGGGATTCCGAACCTTCTCCTTCAAAAGCGTAATATGGCGCAACGAGAGAAACAGCGGCCTCGGAACGTCGGAATCGCGGCTTGAGGGTAGTGGGCACTGTAGTTGTGGGTGGAATCGGCGAAATATGTCTGATAACGGCATCAACACGAGAAATGCAACTTGTAGCGAGATAGAAATTTCTGGCCCCGAGGTGTTCCGGCCGTTGCATTCCGGCCGTTGCATTCGAAGGGTTTTTCTACATTTCACGCGTAAAAAATATGTTTACCTGTCTACTGCGTGATGCTGTTTCTTTGTAGCATTCATGTAAAGAATGGAATGCAACTGACACCGACCGCTGCAATGAGCTATAAAACAGTTTCGACGTGCATGTTAAAAAAGAACTCTTTGTTGTTGTCTCTTTTTTTTGGGGGGGGGGGATAATTGTGCATCTAAGCAATGCCTGCATTTCTACTAATCCACACTTCGTTCATTCAACCTGGTAATGACGAGTTAACAAATTGAGCAAATTTGTTTTCTACCGCATCATAAATGTCTCAGCTGAAAAAAAAATGTTCACCTACTGAACAAAAAAAAGTATTTTCATTTGTTTTTCTTCGGGAAAAAGGACGTTATCAGGAAAGTTACATAGGCACATGTTGATTAATATTCAGAGCAAGTGATTTCACTTATTGTTCACTCACAAGTGATTTTTGACCGGGGTTGTTGGAGAAATATGGGAGAGGCCTTTGCCCTGCAGTGGGCGTAACCAGGCTGATGATGATGATGACAAGTGATTTCACAATTTCACTTATTAACAAATGCTGATCGCACTAAATAAGAAAACGGTGCCACTAGATGAACTTCAAGGACATGGAGGCATTATCATTGATGAAATCAAGCTCTCCGAGCACGTTTCACTGACCACAGGAGGAAAAATTGAAGGTTTTGTCGACCTTGGAGCGTACACACCCGAGGACCAAAAGACCTTGCCATGCACTCATGGCCTTGTTGTAATGTTTGTGCCCCTTGTAGGCAGATAAACAAAGGTGCTTGGCGCCTTTCGTAGCCATGAGAATGTCAAGGGTGAATTACTTGTGAAAATTCTGCTTCAGGCCACAGTACTCGCAGAAAAAGCTGGGCTTCCTATCGACTATATAACGTGTGATGCAACCTCTTGGAATAAGCGAGAAGAAAGGGGGTTGACCGAGGGGCCCGATTTTTATTAGTCATATCATAAGAAGCCAACAAACACTGACAGCAAGGACAACATAGGGGAAATTGTGCGTAATAAATGAAAATAAAGAAGCGATAAATACTGGAAATTAAAGTGGATGAAAAAACAACTTGCCGCAGGTGGGAACCGAACCCGAAGCGTGAAGGTCGTGGGCTCGGTTCCCACCTGCGGCAAGTTGTTTTTTCATCCACTTTAATTTCATCCGCTGCCGTCGCTGATTCTCCGAACGAGGCGCATGGTGTGTTAACGCTGCCATGGTCTCCAATTCTCCGAAGGAAGTTTATGGCCGGTTAGCGCTGTCGTCCTCGCCAGTTCTCTGAAGGATGACACCACTGCAGAACGATCAAAACTACTGCAGCTGGCCGGGAAAGATTCTGCAGGTTAGCACCCCTGCAGGCCGACCGTAACAATGCGTGGTCGGCGATTGTGGTCCCAGTTGTTGAAGTTATAATGATCTTTGTAGTGCTACCTCCTTTCATAGAACTCGAGAATGCCTTACTGTTAGTTTTCAGTAGCTTGGGAAGGGTAACGTTGCAGTAGGAAAACTTCGCAGGCCTTAAGTTAGAAGCGGACTTGTATGAGAATCAGTGTTCAGGATTTAGTGACCGTTTCGCGATACGAAACAGGCGTTTCTTTTTGTTACTTAGTCCATTAAGGTGTCTGTTATGCCATGGTGCGTTACTATTTTAATATACACGTTGGACTGGAATATAACGATTTATTAGATCAGAAACTTTTTCTTTAAAGAGGCGCCAACTTGTCGGGACAGAATGGTCGAGATGGCCGAGTAGAAACGTGTCAAGAAAGGAAGCAAGTTCGTTGTTTATTGCAGATAAGTTAGCCTTTTTATAATTTTTTATTTGTTTAAGTCGTTTACGTTTAACCTGTAGTAATATCGTAATTGTAAAATGTAATGTATCATGGTCGCTAAGGCGAGGTAAGTGCGTTATAGGGTTTATAATATCACCTGATGTCAGCACGAGATCAAGTAACGATGACGTAGTACCTGTTACACGTTAGATCTACACGTGCTGTCGCGGTTGCGCAGTGGTGAGCCAAAGATGCGAAAGGGCCCGGTGTCGTTCCAGATGTAGATTTGGTGGCGACTTCGATCCAGGCAAAGTGAGGCGCGAACCGGTTCACCGAATTTGCCGGCCACGGAAGCATGGACGATAGGCTCGCCACGTGAATTCAGTGGAACAACGCACCGGAAACTAGGGATGAAGGTAGCGAGTAACTGTAGCGTGAAAAAAGACAAGTGTGAGCGTGTCATCCTGTCGGTGCTTCCGTGCCCTCTCCATGGAGATCACGAGAGGCAGGGCGTGAGTGACGCCTGGGCGCGATTCATAACAGCTTCTGCAGACAGACTTCCACTCATGCAGCGCTTTGTTTCCATGCAGAAGACGTGCGCTACTCTGGCGCCATCTCGTAACTATCGTAGCCGCACAGCCCGTATTCGCGGCACTAGCTACGCTTTTCATCTTACTATTTCGCCATCCTCTCCTCCTCCGCTTTGCTCCTCGCGCTCTCTTTGCTATCGCCGTCTTTCATCTGCCGCTGCGCTCCGCGTTCGTTTTCCTTCGCTGTGCTCGCTCGCTAGGTTACGAGGTACGACGCCGACGCTCGCAGCAGGAATGAGCGCCTAAGAACTGCGCTCTAAACAAATGGGGGCGGGGCCTTGCCCCGCTTGCCATACCCCTGTGTAGCTTCCATAGCTCTAACGGAGACGAAAGGAAATAGAAAGACGCGCATCGATTTGATAACTACCTCTGAATTCCTCTTATATATATAGGACACATGTCCCATCTAACGTTAGCCAAGATGTCAAAGAAAAAGAATTAGCAAACACGATGCAAGATACGATTTTAAAACCAACGGTGTTTGGTAGTCAGAGCTCTGTCGGCCGAACACCGTAGGTATTTTTTAACGTAGGCTATTGTTAGCCAGGACGTGAAGCGACATCGCTTAATAGTAAGGCGATTATATGATTAGAGAAGTGTTTCAGGATCCCTTCAAAGGACTTTTTCTGACCGAAGTTGCCAATAAACATCCCTACATATTGAAGACAATCTTTTGTAGGTCCAGCAGGTGAAGTTGTCACCGTTATACACCAAAATATTTTTTGTTCATTTTCTCGCAAAACCGCCTTTCACGTACTTGAGCCAACTTTGGGAGTACGTCACGTGATAAGCAATTACTTTTTCAACAAAGATATATCAATATCACTGTGACCATCGTAGTAAACAGCCGTGATGTTTAAAAAAATTCTGAGTTGGTCGAGCAACACGTATGGGAAGCTTGGCTTAGAATGACGCTAAACCGACGAAGTGAGCACCATCACGGAGTTGTGGCAAAACTATGGGGACCAAGCGGCCCCAGTGTCTCAGGAGTACCCTCATCAACTGTCAAACTCATTTGTGCCGGCACTCCATAATCCGGACTGACTCACGACAACAGCCCCGGATACACCGGCAGCTAATCTCTCGGACTGCTTCATCGACATTGAATTCACTCTGCTCATACAGACGTAGCCGGCCCTTTTTGAAGCCCTAACAGCAGTGCTCTTCTCACGTCCATAGTGGGAAGATTAAGGAGGGACGGTGTGGGGATGCACAAACATCTCAATTTCTCTGGCGCGGCCGCACGCGGTTATCACCCGATGATAGCGCCACATAGACCAGTCGCTAGATCAGATAACGCCTTCGGATACGGTATGCTCGAGTTGACGACAGGACATTTGTAATAATGCGCAGGCTGTAGAGTTTGCGCGAGTGACTCCTGGCTCAGCCGACATGCTCGTCACGAGCTTCGATACACTGTCGGCTTGCCTGAGGCGAAAGGACGCAGCCTCCGGGATATCGGCCGCTGATCTTCATGGCCTGCGCGGTGCTCTCAAATCATTCCAGAAAGAAGCACTAACGTGAGTAGACCAGCGATCCTCGGTCGCAGATTATCCACGTTCCGAAGCAGAATTCTTTTTATATTGTGCAAGGCACGTAATTTTTAAAGAGAACATCCCGTCATAAACTCCTTTCAGAGCTACTCTTCTCGCAGGTCTAGCCTCCAACACACTACTAACCTTTAAATGGGGCCTCTCCAAATATCTCACATTGTGTCAGGCACAAATAACTCTTGTATTTCGTCGTAAACACAAATGCTTATTTTACAAATTTTACGTAATTGAGCTGAGCATGATGAACTCCCATTGCAGATGCTATAGAGCTCGTTACTAATCTCCCTCTTCCTTGCTTTCCTTCGTCTACTGAAATCGTGCGCCACATGTAGGGACAAAACCTATGCAGTTAGGAATTCTAACTTAATCTGAAATACGTTATACTGAAATGCGTTATACTATTTGCGGTGGATACTTTATTACCCTGCACGCATTTTCATTTTTCTCGCCGTTCTGCCCCGCCCCCCCCCCCGAAAAAAAAGAAAGAAAGAGCGCGCGCCCAACATGCGGCCATTGGTTTTTCGCAGGCTGGTCAGCGACCACCGACTTGATGGCGCCGAACACCTAAGCGCCATGCAGCTCTTCTTCGTGCTGTATGCGGCCAACGCGTGCGGGGAGCTGCGCATTGGCGGTCGCCACCGCGTCAACGCTCTTCTTCGCAATGTGCCTCAGTTCGCCGAGGCCTTTAGGTGCGACCCGGACACGCCCATGAATCCGGAAGAAAAGTGCCGCTGACTGACAGCGGCCCGAACAAGTGCGCTGTCTCACAATTCAGCGCTGTGTATACGTACACTCGCCACTTCGGTTGTGTTCCTGCTCGCAACCAATGCGGTCCACTTCGGGCCTTTAGGTGACAATCCAACCATGTTACTTTCCCATGCCACTATTACCGACAGGATCAAGTATTCTGCATAATACTTAAACAGCGATTCCTTATACAATTCTCCGTGCGTGAGCGTGTTTGATTTGTTCCGTACATCGGAAACGCATAAGTAGAAAGGCTGTTCGAATTGTGAAACTTGCGAATATAATACGAATATTCGAGTAAAATGGCCTTCGAATTTCTAATCTTTTCTGATTTGGAAACGAAGTTAAAGGTGTAGAATGTTTCTGTAGAGTTCGTCCGGCGAGAATATGAGGCTTCTTAACATCTTTACATGCATGTAATGCCGCGCGCAGCCGGATGTCTGATCAGCTGAGGAGCTCCTAAGTGATAAACAGCTGCCTTCAGCTTATCTGGTACACCATGGCGGTGACAATAACAAAACACGTCACAGAGGCAGTGGGTTGTGTTCGTTCAAGGAGAGAAGTTTGATACTATAGCACTTCACCTTGTTTTAAAGCGATGCAAGCCGGGTAAGACTGGTCAAATAATAAATTGCTTTAACTAACTCAAGCCAAGGAATATGTAGATAGGCTGCGTAAAAAAGCGAGCGATTTTTATCGAATGACTTGAAATTATTAAGATGCAGGTATCTTCCTCATGCGTTCACTCAGGAACTGGCGCATCTGCTCAACAACCGCGGCTCTCTTGCAGCAGAATCGTTGAGAACATCCACCACTTGCATAAGCCTACCTCCCTCGAGACTCCGATGAGTATTATTTCTTAATTATGTTCCAGCGCAAATTCAATTATTGGTAATATTGAATGTTCAAATCAAACGCAAATCTAACAGCGGGAACTATCTATTCGTTTCTTATTCAATACTTCGGATAATCGCAAACCCTAATAAACATGTATAAGCGATAATCACACTTGTTTTGTAGTAGCAGCGTATTGTTTTATGATTATGGGAAATGAAAAAGCCGCAGGCATCGTTACTGTCTCGCATTTCGATGGGCACCTGGGGCCAAATTCACAAAGCTTTTTGTCCGTAAGTGCTGCTAGCGAATGGCCGGTGAATTGTCTTCGCCAATGTGTCAAACATCATTATCGGTTGACATCTCCTCTTACGAACAATTCTAGCATAAGTAGTTACATTGCCTCTCTTTCTCTCTCTCCCTCATTGTCTCCGTGTGTGCGCGTGCGTATGTGTGCGTGTGTGTTGTGCGGGCGCGCGCGAACGAGGTGCGCCTTTGGCCGAAAACCAGTGAAAAGCGTCATTTAGCTGCCGCTCACGGCTGTCCCTGGCTTCGGTGGTCAATCTGCGCAACTCGTCGAGCGAGTGCTAGAAGCAAGGGAGCTCCCAACCAAACAACCTTGTTTTTTGCATAGTAGCTACTTAGCGTGAAAGCTTCCGCGTATACACAAGGTCTGCGTGGCCCCGCGGAAATGCACCAAATCATCAAAGTTAAAAAAAGCGCTCACCCTGGCTGCACAGCTGACAGAGCCACGACCAAGCTTTGACACGTTTTGCCAGCTCCTATAGTCGGAGAGTAATTCCCTGCGTTCATCGCCATGCGCAAACGCCGTGAAAGTGGCTGCAATTACCCCGTACACAGGCTTCGCTGACCTCGTTCAAGGTACAGGTCCGTCGTGCCAGGGGTCTTGCATGGGAGTTTAGCGCGTAGCCGCAATTTGCGCCGAGCTTCCCAAGCGTAGCCGCGTTTGGGGTGCAGGCAAGTGTAAATTTGGCGCACCATTTCCGCGGATGCTTGCGTACGTGTTTGTTGCGTGCGTAATTTTCGGGAACAAAAAACAGAGGGGTAAGGGCGGCTGCACGGTTTGCTTTGCACTGTTTTATTTTTTTACCTTTTAACGCAGTTTTCGACACAAGTTATCACTTCATTAGGCGTCTAAATTGTACTAATATTTCACTCCCAAAACTTGGTAAATTCTGCATCGCTAGTTGCAACATGCAATTAGATAAGTGACGAAATGCTCGAAGACATTTATCGTTAGGATGCATGGCATATCAGTGGTTTGAATTATGAAACGCAACTTTTCATCCTCTAGTGCCTAATGCGCTTTCATTATTGATGCTTCTACTGGTTTAACTCTCGCACAAAGCAAGCAACTTACAATAACAGACTGCCTGTCACATTTTAATGCCTGTGTCAAAAGGTTCAACTGTTTTCGTCCATGGACTCTCGTCAAAGTGCACGTTTATGTCTTTTTTTTTCTTTTTTTCCAAACACTGGTTCTTACCCACTGACATATTCTGCATGCACAGAAGTGTGCGTTTATAACGCCGCACTTCAGATAGCGACAACGTGTTTATATATGTTTCATCTATGCCACCCGCAATAAACCTAAAAATGGCATTTGTGTTGTTTTGTATTAACAAGGAACAAAAGAAACATACTGTTTCGTAATTCACATCATACAACTTTAATGGATTAACGTACTCGCAAGTGGTCCGCCAGCTTGCGGATTCTCCTCGAAAAAGGTTATTTATTTATTTATTTATTTATTTATTCATTTATTTATTTATTTATTTATTTATCTATTTATTTGTGTGGGGGGGAGGGGGGAAGCTGAGTTAATGCTCGCTGCAGAAATGAATGATCTTTCGTACTAACCCTCTTGGGATGGGGGGCACCTGCGGCAAGGTGACTTCTGCGGGATTTGAATGTATTATCTCCTACACACGAAAATGGCTAAAGCAATATACAGGTGTTGCAGCAATGACTCATCACTCATTTGTCGATCGGCTTTTCTTGACTTTCTCTTCTCTTATTTATGCATCCGCGTAAGCGGTTAAGGTTTTTCTCAGGCACGTACCCAGGATTTTTTTCGGGGGGGGGGGGGGCCACCACCTCCATCATCATCATCATCATCATCATCATCATCATCATCATGTTTTATGTCCACTGCAGGACGAAGGCCTCTCCCTGCGATCTCCATTTACCCCTGTCCTGCGCAAACCGATTCCAACTAGCGCCCGCTAATTTCCTAATTTCATCGCTCCACTTAGTGTTTTATCGTCCTCGATTGCGTTTTCCTTCTCTTGGTACCCATTCTGTAACCCTAATGGTCCAACGGTTATCTAACCGGCGCATTACATGACCTGCCCAGCTACATTTTGTCATCTTGATGTCAATTAGAATATCGTCTATACCCGTTCGCTCTCTGATCCAAACCGCTCTCTTTCTCTCTCTTAACGTTATGCCTAGCAATCTTCGTTCGATCGCTCTTTGCACGGTCCTTAACTCATTCTTAAGTCTCTGCCCCATATGTCAGCACTGGCAAAATGCACTGATTGCACACCTTACTTTTCAATAATAATGGTAAGCTTCCAGTCAGCAGCTGGCAATGTCTGCCGTATGCGATCCAAACTATTTTTATTCTTCTGTGAATTTCCTTCTCATGATCAGGGTTACCTGTGAATAATTGACCTAGGTAAACGTACTCCTTCACAGTCTCTAGTGGCCGACTGGCGATCCTGATTTCTTGTTCCTTTGCCCGGCTATTTATCATTATCGTCATCTTCTGCATAATAATATTCAACCCGACTCTTACACTCTCTCTGTTAAGGTCTCCAATCATTTGTTGTAACTCGTCTGCATTGTTGTTGAATAGAACAATGTCATCGGCAAACCGCAGGTTGCTGAGATATTGGCCGTCGATCTTTACTACTAAGTCTTCCCAGTTTAATAGCTTGACTTCTTCTAAGCACGCAGTGAATAGCCTTGGAGAAATTGTGTCTCCCTGTCTGACCTATTTCCCTATAGGTCTCTCCCTGCTTTTCTTGTGCAGAATTAAGGTAGCTGTAGAACCTCTGTATATATTCTTACGCGAAGGACGAGCCAGTAAGACGAAAAACTATTTACAGATTATATTTACAACAACGGTTGCAGCGCTGACCGGTTGGATTCACAGCGCGAGCCCAGTTCGGTCTTCCTCCTCTTTTCTGGAGTGATGGCGCCCACGCACCTCTTTCAAACAAACAAATAACACACGCATGTAGCAATATTTTTCAAGCTTTTTACGTAAGCGTTCTGTAGTCCTTGATTACGTAGTGCCTCTAGACTGCTGGTATCTCTACTGAATCAAATGCATTTTCGTAATCTATATAAGCCACATAGAGAGACTTATTGTACTCTGCAGATTTCGCGATAACCTGATTGATGACATGGATGTGATCCATTGTAAGGTATCTCTTCCTGAAGCCAGCCTGTTCCCTTGGTTGACAAAATCCAGTGTTGCCCTTATTCTATTGGAGATTATTTTGGTAAATATCTTATATAATACTGGGAGCAAGCTAATGGTCCTATAATTTTTCAATTCTTTACCGTCTCCTTTTTTGTGGATTAGTAAAATGTCTGCATTCTTCCAGTTTTCTGGGACCCTTGCAGTCAATATACACTTCGTATAAAGAGCCGCCAGTTTTCTAAGCATTATATCTCCTCCATCTTTGATTAAATGGACTGTTATTCCACCTTCTCCTCCCGCTCTTCATCGTTTCATGTCTTGCAGCACCCTTCTGACCTCATCGCTAGTTATAGGAGAGTTTCTGTATCCTGTTCATTACTGTTTTTAAGTGAGGTATCGTGACTCCTCTGGGTACTGTATACAGGTCAGCTTAGAATTTTTCCGCTGCTTTTACTGTATCTTCGAGATTGCTTATGGTATCATCCCTCTCATCTTTTAGTGCATACATCATGGTTTGTCCTATGCCAGGTTTCTTTTTTACTGATTTCAGGCTGCGTTCATTTTTTTTTACGGCTTCTTCAGTCTTTCGCATGTTATAGTTTCGAATATCAGTTATTTTCGCCTTGTGGATCAGTTTTGACAGTTCCACGAATTGCGTAACGCCAGTCCCACACAACCGCGTAGAGCGCAGGACTCTGCGATTCTAGACGTACTGCGCTCACCGAGAAAGGTTAGAAAAACACCCACATAAGCACAGCAGAGATGTGGCTACGTGAGGCGGTTCGACCGATAACTATAGAAGCGTCATTCAAAGCAAGTAATTATTCTCCACTTCCGGCGGCGTTTTCTCTACTTCCTTTTTAAATAAAAAGATGTTGATCCATAAGTTTTCTCATAAACAACGGTTAACACATTTATTATTCGCTTTTGCTTGCAGTTTGGTTGTTGCGTTGGCTCTCTCCCTTAGTAGATCGCTTAATTTCTCAACTCCTTGTGATTTTTGTTTCCGGTTTCCAATTTTGCACGAAAAGTGCTATACAATTAAGGAAAAACAGACGAGGTAACTGGCGACACTCATCTTGCTTATGGGTTTAAGGTTTATTGGGTTATTGCAGGGTTTCATGATGGACGCTCTTTCACATCATTTTATTTCCCACCTTATCTAACCCGTATCACGTGTATATGGTTCCGGGCATCTGCCAGCGTCGCGGCGAGCCTTAACTCAAGGAATTAATGAAGCAAAGGGAAACGTTAAACGCAATTGGTGTTTTCTCCGGCCGCAACTCGTTCCATGAGAGTACAGACCAGCTGAGTAACAGTCGCATCCCTCTCCTGGTCCCAGGATCGGCCTAAACAAAGAAGGTTGAACTAACAAAAGCAACAGCTATGCGCGTGACGGTTGAATAGTTGGTGACAACTGAGCGCATCTCGAGCTAATCGCGTGGGTGCGGAATCTATGAGAAAACTGTCCTTCACATTACAAGAAATGCCAATAACTACCGCCATCTAAAAGGAGTGAAAAAGGCAGCATAAGGCTGACCGAGGAACAGGTGCCAAGTCTCAACAATAATCTGGCGGTGGTTTAGGAATGTGTGAGGAGTGGTGGCGTGGGTGGGGAGGGGGGGGGTATGCCACTTGATTTCGGGGGGGGACCCGGGCCCCCCCCGGGCCGCCCCCCCCCCGGGTACGTGCCTGGTTTTTATGTTGTCTGATGCCATAACGTTTTCGATGTCGACTAACCTCGATATACGGAAGAAAAGCATGGCTGCACACCCGGCACGTTCGTCCAGTTCGCCTCTTTCTCACACGTAGTCACAAAACCGCGCAAACTCACCGCATCAAAGTGACCTGCACGTGCTGAGTATGCATTAATATGCCGATCAAAACTGAAGGATTCTTTGGAATAGCCGGAGACTGCTGCGTTCTGATCGGAATAGAACATATCATGTTTGTTCATTGATAGCTCCGGCGCTTGCTTCTCGATCTGAAGTGAAGGCGCTAAAATGACGGAGGACAAAGAAGAAAGACACACACACACAGGGCGGTGTCACTATCACTGTCCCGCAAAGAACTGCTTTACCTGAACGCGAATGCGCCCTGAGAAACTGTGATTGCGCTCCTAGTATAAATCAGTGGCGTTTTTTTTCCTGATTACACATTGTTGGAAGAGGCGCCCTGTGTGTGTGTGTGTGTGTGTGTGTGTGTGTGTGTGTGTGTGTGTGTGTGTGTGTGCGTGCGTGCGTGCGTGCGTGCGTGCGTGTGCGTGCGTGCGTGCGTGTGTGTGTGTGTGTGTGTGTGTGTGTGTGTGTGTGTGTGTGTGTGTGTGTGTGTGTGTGCGTGTGCGCGTGTGCGCGTGTGTGTTTCTTCTTTGTCCTCCGTCATTTTAGCGCCTTCACTTCAGGTCATGCTTAACCAACACGCCCAACTATCCATCCTAACGTTGCTTCTCGAAGCTGCCACGGAGATTTTTTTTTTTTGCGTGCAATAAAAAAAAATTGCGTGGGAGTATAACGTTTGCCGAGCCCTTTCCGCACATATACGAGATCTCTCTGCCAAATCTTGTTCGTTGAATCTCCGTTTTGGTAACACTTTCAAAGCCCCGTTGCACGCCGCCATGATCGTCGACGAGCCACTCTCAGCTGAGCAAGGAGAAGCGGGCCAATCGGAGACACCGGCAGCATTCTCCTCCCCCGCTTATCAATTTTCAGTGCGATAGCTTGGCCTTACCGTAACCCTCTCCACCTCTGCGCACTGCTCACCTGTCGCCCGTCAATTCGATAAAGAAAACCTGTCCCTGCAGGCTTTCAAACCAAGGTAACCTCCTGTAAACGAGGAGAGTGTTTTATTGGGCTGCTCAAACAACGTTGTGGGTCGCCGCCCGTGCCTGCGTCGGCGGTTACGTAAATTTGACGTCAGGATAATGGAACAAAACCAGAAGGGAATAAGTTTGCGTAATAGTGTTCCTGGCTCGAAGCATTTTTCATACTCGTGTCTGGCATCACGCTTACCACGCCGTAGCTCCTCCTTGCCTACTACTCATTCCTTTGCGCGGCCGGGTAACCTGCGCCGCTGTTTGTCGGACACGTTCTGCCCATCTCTTGCCTTACAACGGCGGATCTATGTAGAAAACAGCCGTGAAGTATTGGTTACCGTGCTCGTCTTGAAGTCATATGACAATTGTGCGCAATTATTGCGAATGAACGGACAAGTTCAATTCATTTGCCAGCCCACAACGATCGATAGGTTCCTATAGCGCAAGGGCGCCTTAGGCCAGAGGGCGCTACGAAAATATTTGGAATCTTTATGATACGTGTGCATGTGAAAGGAAGGAGTGGTGACACTTAAAATTCAGTGAGAATTTCGTGTATATATACTACAAATGTTGTCTTATAAAAAGCTTTGTCTTAAGTAAAATGATCATCTGTGATGCTGCGCTAAAATAATGTATCGTGTTTACTAATGGCTAAAGAGTGTGCAAAAATATCCTTCGCCGTGAGGCTTCAGGAACACGGCGCTTGCGCGGGCATGGGCTAAGAGCCTACCGACACACCGAGGAGGCAGCAGTCCTCACCGTCAAGGCGGAGGGTTGGGCAGCGAGGTTGGACTATATAACATATAAGGTAAAACTTTATTATCTTTTAAGTAGCGCAATAGTTTTTCTAGATGAAGGACGAATTGATAGACGAATACATGAGTGAGTGTAGTGAGATTTGTCGGGTTAAAATGTCAGGGTAATGTCGCTTTCTTTTTCTGGCCATTTCTTTGCATTATATGAGGGTACTTACCAACAACCGCCCCTAGATAATCTTCTTATATGGATCCCGAATGGCAGCGAGCAGATTTTTAGCTATGGCTGTATTACACACAACGTGTTTGCTAACCTGGAGCCCCAATGTCTCTGTTAATTGTGGCGCAACTTGCGATAGCTTACTGATTTTAAATCGGCTGCTGGTACTTTGGCTTCCCAGCTCATCACTACTTCTCACAGTACAAGTAACAAGGCAGCACTGAGAGTGTCTTAGTGCTATAGTTGCCTGGATACCTTGGCGATTGGCAGAAGGAAGTTCTAAAAGTGACAAGTAACGTGAAACAACTTGTGGTCCGTAAATGTCTTCAGCGTCCCACAAACGTTGCTTTTATCCTCCTTCGTAAACAAATTAATAAACAAACCATGCTGCTTACGTAAACCTCTGAATAACATTAGAACGCCCATTCTTGTCCACGGGAGACAATTGGGCTCATTCAATCAGCTCACTTCCACCATGATTTGAAAGATGCTTCATAAGTCACTCGTATTAATTGCAAACACGAACGGAAGGTGTTTAGTGGTATTGTAGGTTTCCCGTAATATGCATTAGTGCGTATTCGCGAAAACAGAAGGAAAGTTGCCATTGCCAGCGGGCGCTCGCATTTCTTCGCAGGCCAACTTAGTGTTTATTGCGGACCGACCAATTGTGGTGGGGCAGCGTTAACGAGGCGGGCGCCTCAGATCGGCCCCAACGCCGTGAGCTCGGCACTAGGCGGTCAGCGGGCCTCGGCGAATCCCAGGCGGTCGTTCCCGCGGTCAAACACCGTGTAGTAGCGACCCAGGAACACGTCTCCCAGAATCCAGAGCGACGCCTTCGTGTCGTGGCCCATGAATCCGCTCAGGCACGTCTTTTCGCCATCCAGCTCCCACTGTATGAAGTGCCCGGAAGACGCCCCTCTGTACACAATGCCTGCCGCGACAGCTGAAAGCGGCTTTGTCAAATACAATTGGTTCTGCAGCGCTTGCCATATTTCGTTCTAAGCTGCAGAGCGCTACGTGAACGCATGTTTCAACTACAGTCTCAAAACGCTTTTTAAAGGTCAGGAAAGGAAGCAGGCCCACTTCAGTGCTAAATATGGTGACATCCCTGGAAAGAACAAGATTCGTAATCCTGTGTGTGTCGCGCTTTCAGCGAAAGCACAATAGAATGCATTTCTTTCTCATAAATGTTGGAGTGCGTGCCGCAGGCAACAAGACTTGTTCGCGTTTTAATGCGTAAGCATTCGTTGTTGAGTGCTCCAGCGCCTGTCACGCGAAAACTGTAATGCCTTGTATCTGCGGAAATATGCGCAATTTGCAAAGTTGAGAAAGCTAATTGTTATAATAGTGTAAATGTAGATGGTTGTTAGCTTTATAAGCGATAAGGAAGAATTTAAATAGAAATAAATAAAGTGAGAATACCGAAATAGACTCATTGGGCTCCTTAGAAGATGAATGGGGAAGCTTATAGTAGGTGTAGGCCAACTGAAATGTGGGGGTGGGTCAACTTGAAATTTGGGGTTGGGTCAACCTGAAATTTGGAGGTGGGCCAACTGAAATTTCCAGGTAGGCCAATTGAAGTTAGGGTGGGCTGACTTAAATTAGGGTGTGGGCCAACGTAAAAGTTATGGGCAGGACTACTTTAAATTTGGACATGCACCAAATTCAATTTGGGGCTGGTCCTACTTGAAATTTGAACGTGGGTCAACTTAAATTTGTCGGTGGGCCAACTAGAAATTTAGGGGTAGGCCAGCTGAAATTTGTGGGTGAGCGAAGTAAAATTTGGGGGTGGGACAACTTGAAATTTGGGGACTAGGCCAATTGAAATTTATGGGTGGGCCAACTGAAGTTTGGTAGTGGGCCAACTTGAATTTGGGGCTGGGCCAACTGAAATTTGGAAGTAACCTTACACATACCAAGACAATTCCAGTGGATTCTCTGCCTTATTTTTAACTTACCGCCTTGCAAGTAGTTTCCATCAAATCTTTATTATAACTTCAGTTTTATTTCTAGACGCACATTTAACCCAAATAGCGGCAGAAGCTGTATAAATTGTTATTTTCTTATTATTACGAACAGACAAATTTACCGCATGCGATTAAAGTCAATTGCTTTACAAGTGGTGGCACAAGTAAACGCTAGTGAAGTTTCTTCTGGCGTGCGCTGCGTGCTTATTCACTGGCACGCCATACTCAAAGCAAATGACGTCGAAAGCAGCGTGGAAGGTAAATTACCTGGAGGATGTAGTCCTTTGGTCTCAGCACGTACCGCTTCCCTCCAATTATGAACGCAATCTTCGGCAAAGTACGGAGGCTTTCGCAGTTTACGACGAGCTTCAAAAGAAAAGAGATAAAAGAGAACGAAGAAAGGTTTCCTCGGGCGTACATAACCGTGAGCGGTACAAGCATTTCATTAACTCCTGTGAGATTACGCACAGTACATCTCCGCAGTGGCGTCACGAGGTCAGCGGCACTCGGAGCGGTGGCCCGCCGCGAACCGACTTTCCTTCTCGTTTCCGGCAACAGAGCACAATTTTATCCTCATGGCTTGCTTCAGCGTGAAGTTTGTTCTGTAGCTTCTACCAATTACTTTCATTCCTTTTTGAAATGTCCAGAGTAACTCCAAATTCAGCACATCATTCCATCGAAAGCGCATAGTTACGTGTTTAATTTGTATTAACAAGGCAGAAAGAGGAGCTCGTATTTTTATTTATGAAGAAAAGCTTCTAGGAAAATAAATAGGGCAAGTAGTTTTCGTTGGATGATTGTCCAGAGTAACATTATAAAAATAAAAGTGCACATAAAACGCAAGAAATGAAGACTTGAGCATGTAGAAAGACCTGTGGCGATATTTGTATGGCATGTGTATGCAGAGTGTATGAATAGCCAGGTGGCGGTGCACATTGCATACGTTGCCGCATAGGTATACACAATAATAGACTATCCACATTCTTCAAGTTGGAAGAGTCACCTCGGACGGAGGAAGATTGAAAGCGAGAGAAAAATGAAGACGAGCCTGAAATAGTAGGCGACTAGGTGATGAAGAATATGGTCTCAGTAGAAAGTGTGGTATTGCAAAGGAGCTTTCGTAAGAAAATTAAAACACAAATTTATGCATATGTTGAGCTATTCGCTAACACAGACGGCCCCGGTAGGGAAGTATTTGTACAGCAGTTACTACACAGGCAAGGCGGTTGTATCTGCGGAACATGTTATGAACTATCGTGGACAAATGAAACGCGAACAGCGGAGCGCGTGGCCGATACTACAATCAGCGAAACCTGCTGGCCATGCTCAATTCGGGCGGTGAGTGCCACTGACATTGCCGTAAAAACAGCTGTTCGTGCCACGCTTGCTTTGCTCGCTATCAAGCGTGGTTTTTTATTTGTGTATTTATTTTTGCCACCATCGTCTCCTCGCTATCACCGGCGCTTTAACTGCTGGAATTGGCAGCACTGCTCGCGCCACTCAATTGTATCGTTATATGCGCTCGCTTCTATAATACAAGCATTCCAGCGACATTCTCTTCACAACCATTTCTGAAGTATTAGAAGAATAAAAACTATTGAAAGACCAGAGCAGAACGATGTCGCGTGATTAACACCGCTTTCTTTATTCACACGCGATACTGTGAAACCTGTGAAATGTGCTAGAAGATGCTGATCTGGCGCAGATTCCAGCTGCATGAAATATAGCAGGCGAAAAGTAACAACAAAGGAAACGCATTTATTTCCAAATGAAGACTGTGTCACGACTTTTATGGAATGAAAAGTGAGCTTGTGGTACGTAGTACCTTATTCGCTCATATTTAAGAGCTTTCCATTGCAGATGTGGAATTGTTGACAGTGCTCTAATATTTTGTGACATCTCCTCGAGCCGCAGCGACTGCCGTCATTCTTCGGGGCGTGCTTTCGAAGAGGCGCATAGCTATATCAGAGCTCCGTAGGCGCTCCCACTATTTCTGAACAGCTCCCCACAGTGCATCCTGCGAGCCCCTCTGTAGCGATCGGCGGGAGAGAGCCTTTTTCATTGCGCCCTAGATATTCTCACATAGGTTCATGTCGGCACCTTGAGCGGGCCAATCGAGCAGCATCACGCCCAGTTCTTCTGTCAGTTTCCTTACTGATTGGGCCATGTGTATTGGGCTGCGATCATGCTGCAGGTAAAATAGGCCCTCTGAGAACGGGCCTTCAAGAGCGTACGGAACAATAACGTCCTCAACGATCCTTCGATACACTTCGGTGGGGAACTGGCCTTCTAGGCGGACGAGTGGACCTAGGCCATCCTTGAAAAGGGCTCCCCAAGCGCTGACTGCGCACCGGCAACTACTGACAACACGCTGGAGGTTACGTGGCTCAAACCTGCAAAAGAAAATTGTTTGGTGCATTTGGCAGCGTTGACAGATGCCTTGCAAGTGGAAACACCTGAGACGGAAAAATTGCACCCTATTCCAAATAATGATGCGCGATTCGTCTGTTTATTTAGGCTTAGAAAGCATCTGGAACTAGTTTACGAAAGCATTAAGTGTTTGAAGTAAACAGGGTATTATTTCAGCGCATAAGAGAACAAGTTTACCTGGTATTTCCTGTTCTCCATAGGTGCTGGCGCTGGTCCCATCATGAGGAAAATGTGGATTCGTCTGTGAACACGACGTAACTCCAATCCGTAGCCGTAAATGACAAATGCTCTTCAGCAAATAAAAACCGTACGCGCCTGTTGGCGTCTGAGAGCACAGGTTTTTGTGCAGGCATTTCGGAGGTTTGCTTCGTGCAACCGTCTTCGCACGGTTTTCGAGCTAGCGTCCTAACCAAGTTCATCCAATATTCCCTCTATGTGAAAAATGGGGCTTCAGCTGCGCATGCAACGATTTGAAGATCCTGGTCCTCTGTCGTAGCTCGACGTCTGTGTCCCCGCGGTAGAGTTCCAAGCCGTCCCTCGTGACGGTACGCCTGGAGAAACCGATTAACAGTCGACAACTGGCGCCCTGGAATGCTGGCAATGTCACGCTGGGGCACATTGTACTGGTTAAGAGCAATCATCTGAAGTCTGTCTTCTGTCGGCACACCAGGCATAGCTGGGTTACAAGGGCCTTAGAAACACTGGTTCCTGCAGTTATATACAATAGCGCTGACACAGCAACGCCGCACCTTTAAGATGTGGCTCTTGTGCAAACGAACGCATATAACGATAGAACGAGCAGTGCTGCCAATTCCACCAGTTAAAGTGCTGGAGTAGGCGATGGTGGCAAAAATAAATACACAAATAAAAATTCACGATTGATAGCGAGCAAAGCAAACGTGGCACGAACACATAAATGGACGGCAATGTCAGCGCCGCGCCGGTGTGGCGGTATGATAAAACCAGCACACAGGAAACTGCGCGGCGAACATATCGCAGTCGGACACGTACTCTCGCACTCACCGTACACGTACTCTCGCACTATGCCGTACAAAACATTGATTTTTTTCTCAATAGCGGGAGACTGCCCCGTTCCGAAAGGAATAGAAGATGGCTACCGCCGATCGCTCAGGCACTGGCTACTTGCACCTGCCGGAAAGCATGGGTTTATTTGCCTATAACAAAACTGTTTGCGTGGCCGAATAACCTTATCGAGCTCTTTCGGCACGTATACAACGTCGCTCTGCCAGCTTTTCTTTGCTGAGGATTTGTTTTAGCGGCATTTTTAACTGTACGCGGCACGCCGCCGTGATTTTAGACAAGCCATTGCAAGCTAAGGGAAAGCGGCCCCTCCTCCTTCATCCGGTTATCTATTTTCAGTACGCTCGCTCGGCCCCATCGGAACCCTCTCCCCTTGAGCGTGCTTCTCGCCTCTGTCAGCCAATTAGGTAAGCGAAAGCGCTAATGTAGGCAATTTTGTTGGTTGTGAAAGCAAACAAAAGTGGCCTCCTATAAACGACGAGAGCGCTTGATTGGGCTGTTCAGGTAACGCTGCGGGTCACCGCCTGATGCTTGCGTCGGCGGTTGCGTAAATGCGACGCCAGGAGATTGGAACAAAAACATATCGGAATAGTTTTACGTTTAGGTCTCCCGGTGTCTTTTCGCTTCTTTCACCATTAATTGCTTGTTATTTAACCCCCACCCCCCGACCCGCGCTTTCACACTTTCACTGCCCAGCTGCACCTCGAGCAGACTGCTTGCTACGCCTCCCTCCCCGTGCCCCATCGCCCCTATAGTGACATCACTGCATCTCCATGACCACAACTTTCTGTTTCAACAACGAATGTGCATCTTAGTTGTGGGCCTCGAATGGTGAGCCGAATAGTAGCATTTGCCGACTCACTGATAAAATAGCTCATCAGTCTTCACATGTTCAGTCATTATCCCTCTGCATCGAAGCCATCCCAAACCGCTCTGGTCATTTCATTTTTTTCGAACTATTGCCGCTCTGCAAGTGTGGTTGTTGTTGCCTAAAAACATTGCTCGTACCTACGAGGGGGATTGGCCACCACTGCAAGTGTCACATCAATGAAATCATCTCTTAATTTACCTGATCTTTCACTTCGATGCAAATCTGCTGGAATAATATGTACGATTTCAACGCTGTTACATTAACTCGCTCTTCCTGAAAGGGAGTCCTGGACCAGACGAAGTTTTCTTCAAATGCGAAGCTTTCTTTCTGAGAAACCCGTGCGGAATTTAAAAAGTAGTTTGAGTATCTCCAAGTGAAGACAAACAACATTACCTTTGTTCTGTGCAGCTACGTGGCATTCGCATATTTTTAAGCTCTGGCTAAAGTTAGCTGGGACACCCTGTATAAATATTTATCTGCAAAGAAAGCAAGAAACAGGCGGAACACCCTCACAACTGCCCGCGGTTCAACACACCAATGAGGTTGATATTTTGTCATTAACGGCTTGTAATTATCGTTAATTTACTGTCATTTACGCAAAAAATATATGCGCCGCAAAAGGTAGGAGTCTATGGACGCAACGTGCAAGAACTATTGCTTTATGATCTTTATGATTTGCTTCGGAATGCAATTCAATGTGAGAGGGAGGCGCCCGCGCAGCTGAGGTAGCTTTAGTTCACCTTAATTTAAACCTTTCATTTTAATTATGTGCGGCGTCTTAAAGATGATGAAACAAAAGTTAACTAATTGTCGAAGCAAGAACCATACATGTCCTTTCCAAGGCCTCAAGAGGCGAAGAAGCAGATTAATGTAGTGCGTTACTTAAAACGCAGTGCGCCAACTCAGAAAAATCAACCACCATCACTCTATGCAGGCGTAGTAAAAGAAAAAAAAAGCTAGCGAATCTACCATCCCTGGGGTCAGTGGAGTCTTTCCATTAGCCGTTACTTAGCTGCTGTAGCAGACAAGGGTCACCCGTTTGAAAGCTGGCATTAAGTAACCGTGACATTCATTCACCTTAAAAGGGCCCTCATTAGAGCAATGAAGTTTGGGTGATGCGGATTTGAGGTAACGCGGATCCACGCTCAAACTTTTCTTTCTCTCTGTTGTGCTCTGCTGGGCAGAGGCTCAGTGGGGAACGCATGGCCTCGTTTCTCTCACGGTTTTCATCCAGTTCGTTAGTGTAGTAAGGATGGCTTGGAGTGCGTTTTGACTTCTTGCACAATTTCAGAACGCATGCGGTTTATTGGGGTTTCCCCAGCAACAAACCATACACTAGGAGCGGCTGACTGACCGACCACCAGCCAACGTGGCAGCGTTAGCGCTGCTTATCACGGTCACTGAGCTCACGAATCAGAGAAGGCGGGCCTACCTGAATGAAGAGATGATGCGATCAACATCGCATCACCCCACCTCGATCCTGTCACCCCTTACCAGCACCTTTGCACCCAATAGTCTAGAGTAGAAAGCCGAAAGCCAATTATTACTTCTCGCTCTCTCTCTCTCTCTCTCTCTCTCTCTGCGATCAATTTAAAGAGTCAGGTAAGCCTAAGCATACACTTACCTGCAGGGCACAGTGTAGCTTTATCACTAGTACTAGTATTGTACAGCTTACAGAAAAAAAACTATCCAATTGCAATTACAATTACTTCGCCCAAAAATGTCTTTGATTACAGTTACGAATTACTGCCCCACAAAAGTAATCGAGAAATTACTGAATAGTAATCGATTACTTCTACGTTACTTTCCCTACGAACTTTTATTAACATTACATAGATACAGTAAACAGAACGAGATGGCCGGGTACTTTCATTGTGTCCTCTACAGCCCTTCATACAGCTTATCTGCGCTGGCTATTTCATTAAGACATTTCCTTGGTTATCGTCCCTCGTTTTTGTTGTGAAGACATCAGTAGTGCACAAGACATCAGTGGCACTGAAAACTTACCCGAGGGGGAGAAAATGAGGGGAAGACAGAGAGGTCAGCCAGTTCGCTCGATGTGCATGCTGGGAGGTACGGCGTATTGTAACGTATATTCTAATCGTTCGCAGACATTTGTGATTACTCAGGGTCAGAGTCGTCTATGAAGCGCACGCAGTGCTTGATTGTTGCTGTAACTTGGAGAAGACGGTCCTGGTTGGGCCAATGAAAAGCTGAAAAGCTCGCCCGTATGTGGTTTCCTGGCATTAACGCTCTAAGTGACCTTCTCTATTGAGACACACAAGCGCTGGTCCAGTTCGTCGGCCAAAAAGTGGTGGAGCGTCAAGATGTAGAAACGAATTCTCAGCGCAGGGTTTGCCTGCCTGGACGTGCGTATTTGCGAAGCTGCTGGGCTTCTGCATGACACGATCTCGGGTCTTCTAGTCTATTTTTCGTCAAATTCAGGTTCTCAATGTTCCGTCGTTTGTTAAAGCTTATCTCGTCAATAAATTAACTAGTTACTTCTAATTGGTTACCGAAAAAGAGTAATTGAACTACAGCGACCGTTACCTAATAAATAAAGCAATCTTTAAAATTAAAACAATTCCAACAAGCGCAATTGATTACAAGCAATTAATTGCATGTAATTCCTTACGTACAAGTCTCAATCGTGCACGACTTCCTAGCTTGACGAGAAGTAAGCTTTCACGAAAAGCCCAGAGGGCGCTATAACGTAAAACTATTCCAAACTTTTCTATCCAATTATGCAATCAGCACTCCACGATTGGTCAAAAACTTTTTGGGCCACCTTCACTTAACCTGTCTGTCACGCGACGTCACAAAAACCGTGATAGCTCCTCATGTGATACGACGTGTACACACTGATTATGCATGATTTGATCGAACGAAAGAAAAATAGTTATTTCTGATTGGATCCCTTTTCGCCATTAGCCCTTAGCTATTGGTCAAAAGTTTCCGGGTTGCTCCCACTTCACCCACCTGTCACGCGACGTCACAAAACCGCAAAAACTCACCGCGTCAATGTGATGTGTACGCATTAAAGACGCATTATTATGACGAACAAAACTGAATTTTCTTCTCAATAGCCGCAGGCTGCCCCGTTCCGAAAGGAATAAAAGATGGCTGCCACCCATCACTCAGGCACTGGCGACTCGCACCTGCCGGAGAGCATGGGTGTATTTGCGTATAATAAAGCTTCTTGCGTAGTCATGTAACGTTTTCGAGCACTTTCGGCACGTTTGCGACCTCGTTCTTCCAACTCTTCTTTGCCGATGACCCGTTTCAGCGTCATTCTTAAGCTTCTGTTGCATGCCGCCGCGATTTTCGACGAGCCACCGCAAGCTAAGTAAGGAATGCGGACCAACCGCAGACGCCGGCACCACCCTCTTGATCCGGTTATCAATTTTCAGTGCAGTGGCTCGGCCCCATCGAATCCCTCTCCACTTGAGCGTGCTCCTCGCCTCTTGTCAGCGAATTAGATAAGACAAGCCGCTCAGCGTAGGCAATGTTATTCGTTTTTCAAGCAAACAGAAGGGACCTCCTATGAACGAGGAGAGCGTTTGATTGGTCTATTCAGACAATCCTGCGGGTGACCGCCCGATCCTTGCGTCGGCGGTTACGGAAATTTGACGTCAGGAGATTGGAATAAAAACATATTGGAATAGTTTTACGATATAGGGCCCTAGTGCTCGCATCTCAGTCACCTTGTCAGGAACAATATGGTTGGTGAGCGATTTCACAAAATTTATTTTTGACTACTCAACGCGACAAGAACAAAACAAGCTTAAAGGACAGAAAAAAAACGCACTAACACCCACTATCAATTGTGAACTTAGCAGAAAATAAGCATATAAAAGAAAAGGAAAAAAAGAAAGAAACAAGAGCAAGGCCGGGCTCGAGTATGCGAAGTGTGGTTGGCACGGTTCTAAGAATGAATATCATGGTTGAAGGCAGAAATATATTTTTAAGATAAAAGAGGCCGCTGTTTCCGCGGAAAGACGAAGCATTGATCGCGATTGCAAATTATTAGACAGCTGTACAAATGATTAGGAATGCTAGCTTTAGCGACCGTATAAGCAGCTGTTAAGATTCGCTTAATAACTAAATTGACACGTTGAACAGGCAAACACGAATACATCTCACTCGATGACCGCGGACACTAGCTCTCAGGACGCTGACACGATGAAGAGCGGCAGCAGCGGCGAAAGAAGTGCCATTCGTACTGCTTGTCGCTTCAACGCGAACTAAGCGCGCGAAAATTAAAGGTATGGGGCTTTACGTGCCAAAACCACGATATGATTATAAGGCACGCCGAACTGAGAGACTCCGGATTAATTTTCACCCCCTGGGGCTCTTTAACGTGCACCTAAATCTAAGTACACCGGTGTTTTCGCATTTCGCCTCCACGGAAAAGCGGCCACCGTGGCCGAGGTTTGATCCCGCGACCTCGAGCTTAGCAACGCAACACCAAAGCTCACTAAGTAACCAGAGGCGAGTCCGCACGAGAATACAGCGCACACGAAACCATCAGCTATCTCGGGTTGGCCAGAATTTGCAGCCGCCACCGATGACCTCCAATGTAGGGCGCGCGCCGCCGCGCTCGGTCGCGCCACGCGCAGCTGCGGCCGGTGTGGAAGACAGGCGCGCTAACTTGCCGGGGAACCAAACTTGCATTTGTAGGGCCTCGCTATGCGGCGAACACGCTGTGTGCGTGTCTATAACACGCGACAAACTTTCTACGCACGTCTTGCCCTCGTTCGCATGTCTAGCTTCCACGATCGCGGCGGGAACCGAGGATGCCCACAGGGTCGTCTGCATTATGCAAGATGTATATAAAGTGCGTCCTAGAAAGCTGAAGATAAGTAATGCATTTTCATGGCGCAAGGGCCAGTTCTGGCCAAACAGAAAGCTATTTTCGAAGCAACTTTCCTAACTTCGAAATCGCTAAAATGTCGCCAACCGTTCTGTCATGTCGCTAAAGAAGGTCGCCGGGCATTAAATAGAAGAACTGTCACTCAACAGACAAGAAAGTCGCTATCTAGCAACAATATCACTAACATGTCAACACTGATAGTACATTCGTTAATTAAATTTACAATAAATTAAAATTTAATGTCGGTGTTTTACGTGTCAAAAACACAATATGATCGTGCCGTCGTGGGGATCTCCGGAATAATTTCAACCACCTGGGGTTTCTTAACGTGCACTTATATCCTGGTAGGTGCACGGGCGTTTCTACATATTGCCCCCGATCGAAATGCCACTGCCGCGTTCTCGAGCCAAGCAGCGCAATGCAACAGCCACCAAGCTACCACGGCGCCTGGTTAATGTATTTGTTAACTCACGTAGAGAACCACGCTCTACAATTATTTGGATGCCTGTAAAATCAAAGGACTTTTGGTGGCTGAAACGGCTTCTGATCGTTACGAATGAGGTCGTATTTCAACACTCACTTAGCTATCCTGTCCACATGACTCTACAACATGGTTTGTCCGCAGTTTTCATGCAGACAGACTCACAGTTTCGTAACCAACGAGGAAAGCATAAAAAATAAGCAACGAAAACAAGAACAAAAAAACATGTTCACTTTGCGAGGCACATGTCTCCGCCCAATGAAAAAAAAATTCATTGGTGGAATGCGACCGCTTGGTGGTGATAGAGAGCATAACACCAGAGAACACGGAATGTAGTGTTCCTGTCTGACGAGAGAAATATCACATGCTATTTCCTAAGACTTTCTGGCGTCCCAGACGCTTTGATGCGCTCAGAGGTTATTCAGCACCTCCTGGAGTACGTCAGAGGTCGTCAGATGTCATGCTGTTCGCATAACAACGAAAATGACGTTATGCTTTAATTTCTCAAAATTACCCGTAGGAAGCACCCTATGCTGCTCTCAGTCCGCGATCGCTGACGAAAGGTGACGTTGCATACCGGCAACGATGCTGTTCACTTCAGTGCTGCTAAGGCAGTCAAATTCACAAGTACAATGGAACATAATTTGTTCTTCTATGTGTAGTTTGATCTGAACAAAAGTAAAGAACCCAGTCATGTACATCTTTCAAGATTATCCGCTTGCTCTTTTAACAGAAGATGTTAAAGACGAGTTTCTATACCTTCTTTTTTATCTGGCTAGCTTAGTTTTTTATGTCAGCCTGAAACGCAATTAACGAGAGCTCATGTTCCAGTTGGTAGCCCTTATGCACCTTTCTTCTCCCTTTCGAGCGAGTATTGACAGTGCAGATAATATCGCATACCAAATCGTACGACGACTTAGTGGCGCCAATCATGTGGTTCAGCCGTCTGATCTCGTTCACGGGGCCAGTTATCGCGCTGGTGCCTGTGTCTGCAATAGCCTGGCAACCACCATGACAGAAGCTGCTGTCGTATCCAACTTGAATTCTGAAAAGCAAGAAAATGCACAAATATAGTCATTTTTATAGAGGTCGGCAAAATTATATTCCTCTTTGAGCTCACTCACAATTTACCCGAGCCTATTAAAAAAACAAATAATTTCAGACTAGCCCATTAAGCTGTTTGACACTACAATAAGTGTTGAGCGGCAAATTCTGCCTCTTTAGCTGCTATCTAATACATGGTAAGAGAGGCTCGGCCATCCAGTGTAACAACGTTGATATGATTGATTACATTTAAAAAGCGACAGCAAATATTTACCGAGTGTTGCGAATACATTTTTTCAGGAGCAGATATTTTCGGAAGTAGGAAAATTTCTGAAGAACGAAGCCAAGTTTACAAATTCGTAAACTTCATTGAAGACAGGGCCAGAGTACTGTCAACTAGATCAAATAGAAAGCCCGGAGCGTACGACGTTGATATATCTCATAGAGTTCCCTGAAACCTTGGACTAACTTGTGAATAAGAAAGCTCAGGCAAGAATGCAATGTTACCGCGTAAATCGCAAACTAACATATCATATTGGTGCGCTGCAGCTGCTGTTATACATATAATTTTGTATTTTGTATACAGCATTTTTGTTTCACATATTTGTATCTGTAAATGGGATTTCGAGCTGACCGAGGGATCCCTCTTAATTACATTTAGTAAAATGCTCAAACGTGATAAGCCTTAAAAGTGGACGAACACGCGAGAACAGACGAACATCAGTGTTTTAAAACGGTCGTGTTTTATAGCACCAATTACATCTGAATAATCACATAGGGCCAACTAGCACTATTACAGCTAGCTCTTCTTCAATCTATAGTGAAGAAATCTAAATACAGGTGTCTTCTTCGCACCAGTTCTGTGCAAAATAACTTGATATATAGACGTGGCCATAACCCAGCTTTCGGTACATCGTTGGCATAATACAGCAGTTTCCCGGAGTGATGAAAGAAAACAGCGGTAATCACAATATACATGGAAAGTATCGCAGTTGTTCTTAAGGAAAATCAAGTTAGCCCTAGTTTGTATAATCACTAACGAGGCAGCTTTTCGTGCGCATGGAATGATCGCCGAACACAGACGTTAAGTTTTAATCGACACATTAGCTCAATTAGTTTTAAAGAACAAATCAAAATAAAGAATTGAAAGTAGCATTTAAGAACAGAGAATCAGAAAACTACGATGAATATTCGAAGGTAAAGATTGATAAAGAGTGTGGTAAATGTCAGTCCGTCGTCTACCTAACTCGCGTGCAAACTCAACTGCGTTAAAAGATGAATTATAGCTTTGAAGAGCAAACAGATGTTGATTTCCCCAGTGCACTTCCTTTGGTATCATGTTAACAAAACATAATTCGGCCACTAATTTATGTTGCACCTTTCAGCTTTCACCGAAGCGCCCAGTTTTGTCGTGTTTATTTCTTATTCCCTGAAAGTTACCTGACGCTAGATGGGCTGCACTGAACAGTATGAAGCCCGCAGCACTTACCTATAGATTTACCGTGTAAGCAGAAGTTCATAACACAGCAAAGTACACGATATTGTATTCACCCCACCTTGCAGTACAGCCGTTACTGCGTGTGTCAGCCATGGCAGTTTGTAATGAGAAACCCACTGATAGTAATTATGTGCTAGCAGAGTGGCAGGGCACATCTTGCATCATTCACAGTTTCCTTCATTTCGATCGCATACGAACGACGCTCAAAGTCATAGGTTTCGATGGCGATGGTGATGATCGTTTGGTCCGCTCAGCCTCACTGCCTTATAGTGATGGTAATCTTGCTGCCAACGATGACTGTACTTACACCATTGTACCGGCAACCACTGAGCTCATCGTCTGCCGCTGCGTGTTCAGAGACGTGTACATATTCAAAACAACCATACTCAAACCTGTCCAACTTAAGCCGAGTTGGCCAGGCATACATCGGCGTGACTGGTGCCTCCGACAAATGGAGAAAATATCACACGTTCTCTGTCCTGCTCTGCTGCCTTTAAATAACTACGAGTTGGCCAAGAGTGGAGCTGGCTAAGCACTCATCGGGTTAGATATTACATACATACATAAATACCCAAGAATTTGTACATGGGAACGGCCCGCCACCGTAGCACAATTGGTAATGCAACGCACGTGTAATACGAAGGTTGCGGGTCCAGCTCCCACCAGCGGCAAGTTGCTATGTCGCCCAATTTCTTTTCCCTTTAACTTATCAACTCTACGCTTCAATTAAAACAACAAATAATGTCCCCTGTGTTTTCCTTGGTTTCATTATCTGTTGGATTTATATGGTTGTGACTAACAATAACTGGATCCGTAGGTTCCCCTTCTTCTCGTTCATAGATAGATGCGAATTTCATCAGTGATCCGCCCTGCAACCGCATCTGACCATCAGATATGAATCTATTCTTACTGAATAGCTGCAGCGCCTATCTATAAGACAACTGTAGTACCACTATTACCACTAACAGATATTTACCTTAAACTGAACGCCCCGTACTCTGCACTGTACCAGAAAAAATTCAAACAAGCAGGAACAGGAACAGCGCAACACAGGACGAGCGAGTATAGAGCGTAGGACAGAGCCCTGTGTCCTGTGCTCTATACTCACTCGTCCAGTGTAGCGCTGTTCCTGTTTTTATTCTAAGATGAACCAACCAGCCCCATTGAACAAGCATTTGAATCTAGCTGCTCATTCCTTTACCGCCACTGCCCGCCTAGCCCCTTTAATAGCATAAGAAAGGAGACGAGCAGAAGCTGCAACCTCAAGACTAATTTCATTTATGACTGCTCGTTTCAAAGTGCTCCGGCTGCACTATAAGTGTCAAGTAATGCAGCATCGAAACTGTATTGCGGGAATAAGCAGGCTCTAATGGCAATATTCGGACTTCATTGCTACTGTTGGAAGCCGCTGGTATACGCAATGCAGCTTATAGTTGCACTATTACACGACTTTCGTAGCCCTGCTTGAGAAAATGCAACACGACCGACTGGTGACAAGAGGGTGTCGTGCCAGGAAGCGAGCAAGCGGTGACCAACCCGTCCACGTCGAACTGCCAGTATCCCTTCTCGCTGACGGGCACGTAGCTGAGGTTCCCATCGTAGCGGTCATCGTCGACGGCACCAAAGAGGATCTCACCGCCGTCACTGCTGCTGGCGTCTCTCTTGATGTAGACCGAGAACAGTGGTCGTGCCACGACCCCCTGCGCTATCATGTTGTCGAAAAGGGGCAGGCCAGGCATCATAGCAATTTGCGGGTATCCCAGACCGAGTACGCCGTCGAACTTGGAGGTGATGAACAGGTCGCCGATCATTGTCCAGGCCTCGCCGAAGTACTGGCCCAGCACTCGGTATTCTTCGAGAGCCACAACGTCGCGACTGACTTTGCCAACGATGCTGCCGCTGCCGTAGCTGATGAGGAATGGCTGGCCGTGCTCCACGTACGTCTCCGAGCCGAAGCAGTCATAGCGGTCGTGGGCCCCTGCTCCGCGCGCACAAATTTGCCGGCGCTGCTCATTGCGTCAAGCAATCGATTACGCATAGTAATGAGACAAACGAAAAGCAATAACATGAATTTATAAGAGCGCGAGGAGAGCAATTCGTTATCCTGTGAGGCGACACATTAGTGCATTACTTTTTCCATGCCATCTTCATCAGTAAGTGCTTATGATGGGGCATTTTACGCATAGATAATCCTACACACGGGATAAAATCACGGCACGTGGCTATATAAATATATTGGCAGTTAGTCGCCAGTATACAGAAACAAAATACTGGTAACTCTGTAAATTAGTTACCGCGTGCGACGAAGTGCGGTAAACAGCATGCATAAAACAGAAAAAGAAAAACGATTGTTGCTTCACGAATAAAACAAAGCAAAAACAAACAAATCCGCCGTGGTTGCTTAATGGCTATGGTGTTGGGCTGCGAAGTACGATGTCGCAGCTTCGATTCTCGGTCGTTTGTGTACCGTGCATTGGGTGCGCGTTAAAGAACCCCTGAGTGCTCAAAATAAATCCAGTGCCCCCCACTACGGCGTGCATCATATTCAGGTCGTCGTTTTGGTACTTAAAAACCTGAAAATTTATCTAAATAATTATCGCTAATAACACGTCCAACATCACAAATCGTTGGCACAAGTCCTCGTGAGTGCAGGCCCTGGAGTTTGCCTTAACCACGTCCACTGCGGCATGGTCTTTAATATTCATTGCATCCGTAATTGCACCTCTCTACTGCCGGCATGCCTCGAATATGTCATGCTTTCTGAGTGAAATTCTAAGAAACAAAGGCATAGGCAACTCACTACAAGCCAGACTTTCCGGGGGACATCTGGCCGAAGGTACCCATAGATCTGAAGAGCCGGTGTCGAACACTACTCGGAAGGTCTGCGGCGGCGTTCCAATGCTTACGTTGCCGTAATACTGAGCCTGAAAACAAAACGAGAAAATGAAACGCCTTCTTTAAAGACGATACATCTCATTGTCAGTATGATAGCATTAGAATTACTACTTTCTTGGTTCAAGTACGTATTCCATTTGGTAATCATCACACAGAAAAGTAAGCACGGACAAAGAAAGGTGGACACGATAGATGCGTTAGTCAGGCTCCAATGCATGTGTTTCGCGTGCTCTAAAGCAAGCATTGGGTATTTGGCCGTCGTTTTCTGGCGCTGTTTACCAGAGAGAAGGTGGTCATATTTTGTTGCAATGAGAAAAAATATTTTCTGTCTGCAAATAGTATTACGCGACCATTTCGAAAAATTATTATACGTGCCCTTGAACTTCTCCCGTATCACAGAACAATCTCCTTCCCTTCCTTCTTAAACGGCAACTATTGTTCTGCTGCGCCTTATCTTAAAGAAACCGGTCTCCTTTTGAAAGGCGCTTGACGGGCTGAGTGTATGCGCGCATCGCTTGCTTCACGTGGTGCTATTTGCAGACGCGGGCAAAAAAAAAATCGCTTTTATCTTTCTCCAGAGGGCAATGCTTATGCAACACCTTTCGTGCAAAAGGGAGCATTAACCTTACGACGTGTGTTTCGCTTATGACGTTATATTTTCCACGTCACTTATCTTAACGCCGCCATTCTCACACAGTATGCACGGTATGCAGCAAACGAAGGCGTAACGCTCCATCTATCTGTTCCAAAACGAACGGTAAAATTTGTAAAGGAAGGGTATAGCGATATCCATTATTTCCAAGGTTCCTTCTCGAACAAACGCAATGGCTTAGCTACTGCCAGGACTAGCTAGTCATACTTTCTGCTATGATTATTATCATCATAAACTTTCATGTCCACTGTATGACCAAGACCTCAACCATTGATCTCCCATTACCCCTGTCTTGCATCAGCGAGCCCCCTCTAATGCCTGCAAATTTTGTACCATTACATTACCTGATTCTCTGCCAACCTCAACAATGTCTATCTCCCTTTGCAGTCCTTGCGCCCTTACAACAACGGTTATCTGTTTCCCGCAATACATTACCTACCCAACTCCACCTGCTTGTTTTCAATCTCAGATAGAATATACTAGAACGAGCTCTCTTTAACCCCTACCAGCATTTTCCTGTCTTTTATCTTTACTCCAGCCATGTCCCGTCGCATCGACCGTGGTGCAGTCCTTAGCTTCTTCTCAAGTTTACTGGCTAAGCTTGTTGCTTTAGTTCTGTAGGTTAGTATAGTGGTAGCATGGATTCATTGTATACTTTTTTATTCAGGAATATTGGTGAGCTGCCGTTCATGACTTGGGTGTGCCTACCATATGCGTTCCAAATCTATCTTATTCGTCTGTAGATTCCCTTTCGATGATCCGGTCCCTCTATTACTGTTTGGCGCAGGTGAAAGTGCTCTTGAGCAGCTCCAAGAGGCTTTTTTTTAAGTAATTATCTCTTGCTTCGCGTTGAGGCTATTGAAATTTTTTCTAATGAACTTTGCAACATACCTCTAGACATAGCCGTTTCAAGTTGTCAAAAATTTATTGTAAGCCATTTCCAGCATTGCTGAGATATTACCCATTAATCCATATAAATACTCCTTTCCAATTTTGAAGTCTCGAATACTTCTTGCTAGCATGAACATAATAGTAATTTGCTGATTGCCTCATCTTGTCCGAGTCTTCTTTAAGCACATTTTTGTCTCTCTTTCATGCGGAAAATTTTGGTAGCTGTGGAATATGGATATCCACGTGGGCTCCCCCAACTCGGTTACTACACCATGCATCCATATAACTGCTGGCATCTCTCCTGAATCGAACGCCTTCTCGTATTTTAGCCGTACAGAAAGATTGGTTATATTCCTCAGGTATTTCAATTACCAGATTATTTAAACAGATGTCATCTGTTGCTGAACGTCCCTTTCTAAATCAGCCTGCTCATTTGGTTGACTGAAATCAAGTGTTGCCCTACTCTATTCGAAATACCTTATTAAATATTTCATACAACAGGAGAAGGCAAGGTAATAGGTAATTAAATTTTGAATTCGTTAAAGTAACCTTTCTCATGGATGAACATTATGCTGGCATTCATCCACGTCTGGCATATTTGTCGTCATGAGGAAAGCATATAAATGATCACAAGCTTTTTTAGGGCAATATCCTGCCGCCTTTTATGACAGGCGCTGTTATTCCATCATCTCCTATCACTTTTTAGCTTTACATATCCTGTAAAGGTCTTCTAACTTGGTTTTTAATTACACATGGGACGTCCGTCTCTTCTCTGCAATTACGTCAAATGGGACGGCGCGGCTTTCTTGCGTAATATAAAGTTCAGTACACAGTCCCTCTGGAAACGTTATTGTCATTGAAATGCTAATGAAGTTGCCCTGTTCATTTCTGCAATTATTTTTTATGCGAAAGCGTCAAATGGCCCATTTAGCGAAAAAGCCGGCCTCTGTCAACTGCAGTATCTAAACGGCACCTAATTTCCAATTGGCTGCGACGCCACGCCACCAGCGCGTCTCGATGGAGCAGACCGGGCTGAAGGGAACACCTGCTGCATCGATATCGCTCCAGGTGTTGTGTTATGGGAGAGGGTGTCGCCGCGACGCCACGTCACCCTCGCTTTCGCTCTCGAAGGCCTGTGTTATGCGTGCGTTCTTTGTCCACGCAAGCTCTCGCCTGCGTTTAACGGTGCATCGGTAAGGCCAAATCAAAACGTGTCACGCGCCTCAACGCGCGTGCTTGTCTCTGAGGAGTTCATAACTCGACGAACCGCTCAGCGGTGTTCAATTGAACATTAATGCTTTCGCTGTCACAACTCATAAGAAATGCTTAAGTGTCCTCGGATTTTTTTTTTACTCCCTATGCCAAATCCCCGGGCCCTATAACGTAAAACTATTCCACTATGTTTTATTCCAGTCTCCTGGCGTCAAATTTACGTAACAGCTGACACAAACATCGGGCGGTGACCCGCAGCGTTGCCTGAAAAGCCCAATCAAACGCTTTTCTCGTTTACAGGTGGTCACTTTTGTTTGCTTTCAAAAAGAATAACATTGCCTACATTGAGCGGTTATTCTGATATAATTGGCTGACAAAAGGCGAGGAGCACACTCAAGTGGAGAAGGTTTCAATGGGGCCGAGCCAGCGCACTGAAGAGAGATAACCGGATCAAGAGGCAGGTGCTGGCGTCTGCGATTGGTCCGCTTCCCATTACTTTGCTTGCGATGGCTTGTCTAAAATGGCGGCGGCGTGAAACGGTCAATTAAAAAGGCCGCTAGAGCGAATCCTCAGCAAAGAAGAGTTGACAGAGTGATGTCGTATACGTGCCGAAAGGGCTCGATAACGTTACATGGCCACGCAAAAAAGGTTTTGTTACAGGCAAATAAACCCATGCTCTCCGGCAGGTGCGAGTAGCCAGTGTCCGAGCGATCGGCGGCAGCCATCTTTTATTCCTTTCGGTACGGGGCAGCCTGTGGCTATTGAGAAGAAAATTCAGTTTTGTTCGGCATATTAATGCATCCTTAATAAATACACGTCACTTTGACGTGATGAGGTTTCGCAGTTTTGAGACGTATAACAATATTAATAAATATGGGGTTTTACGTGCCAAAACCACTTTCTGATTGAGGCACGCCGTAGTGGAGGACTCCGGAAATTTCGACCACCTAGGGTTCTTTAACGTGCACCTAAATCTAAGTACACGGGTGTTTTCGCATTTCGCCCCCATCGAAATGCGGCCGCCGTGGCCGGGATTCGATCCCGCGACCTCGTGCTCAGCAGCCAGTTTTGAGACGTCTAGAGACAGACAGGTGAAGTGGGTGCAGCCAGAAACCTTTTGGCCAATAGCAGAGAGTTAATGGCCAAAAGGCGTTGAATCAGAAATAATTATTTTTCTTTTGTTCGGTTGAATCATACATAATCAAGGTGTACACGTCATGTGAGATTGCGAGCTATCGTGGTTTTCGTGACGTCGCATGACAGACAGGCGAAGTGGGGGTGGTCCAAAAAAGTTTTTGATCAATCGCGGAGGGCTTATTGCAGAATTGAAGTAGAAAAGTTTGTAACAGCTTAACGTTATAGCTCCCCCGTCTTGTTCATTTTAGTGTTTCGTCATTTCTTGCTGCCTCTTGATTCTTCAACGTAATATGTTGAATGTCTCTCATGTTCCGCTAGTTCATCTATTACGATGGTTACACCAATTCGACCTGGTCATAAAGCTTTCATACTTTCATGATCTGTCGTCTTTTTGTTTGGACCTTTATTCTTTGGGACCACTCACTTCTTTGTGTTCTTAGTGCCTTACCCCAGACTTCAATTGCCGCCCCTGAAATAGCTTGTTCTTAGGCATCATTCACTGATTTCGTACTATCATCATCCTCCTCTTCTAAGCGTCATATTTGTTCACGAACAACACCGGACCGCTACGGTTTTCTCTTGACCGCTACCAGCATGTCCTTGTTTCTCCTGGCATTTTTTTCCTGTGTCTTTTTCTTTTCACATTGAGGATAGTCCTAAACCTTGCTTTACACCTCCATTGCACTGACCATTACACTTTACGCTACCTAACCTCTCCGTTCGTCATAACTCCGGGATTATTACAGATGATGAGCCATATTTCATTTTTTTTTGTTCCTCGTTCGACCTCTTCTATGCCCACTTGATATTACTGCGTTTCGAGGAATATGTAATCAGAACCCGCGAGCATTTTATTTGAGCAAACAACAGCACTGTATCTGTTCTGCAGCCTGTCTTTTTTACTTTTGCATTTAATTCCCTCATTACTACAGTACTGTAAGTTTTAATCTTCCTAATTGATAATTCAACATTCTCGTAGCACCCTTCTCCTTTATCACAATCGGAGGCTCGTGTATAGACTAGTGCTAACTTTGAAGGCATAAGACAGTAAAATTAATTGAACTTACTCAGTACGTGTCATTCACAAAAATATACACTTAGCCGATGGTTCCTTTTTACTTATAATCCTGAAAATCACCCATAGCCAAGCTCATCCAGCCTCAGACTCACAAAGTACGGGCACAACCAAGCTCTCTCGGACTGAGACAAAGCCAGAGTCGGACCTCGCTGAACTCATTCGAACTCCGACTCATTAAAATTAGATTCACACAGGCTCACTCACACTCCCAGGCTCAGGAACCCACACTCACTCGGGCTTGCTCAACTCTGTTAGCAATGAGTCACTGTGCAATGAGTCAATGCAATAACACTTTTGTACTTAGGCGCATGTGCATGTTAACGAAGCTGAGGGGTTCAAAATTATTCCGGAGTGCGGCGTGCCTCATAATCAGATCGTGGTTTTGGCACGTAAAACTCCAGAACTTGTTTAACTTTTTTCGAATACAAATCGAACACTAATAATAAGTATCGTATAGTCAAATGCCGATGCATACATTTAAAACCCAAATTTTTTTTAATTAGCCTAGTGTAAGAAAGACAACTAACTTTCATGGACAAAAGATCAGTACTAGACACTCACTAATTGTCATCTAAAAACTGCACGAATATCCTCTCAACAACTTCAGAGCCTGGTTCCAAACAAGCTTTTCAAAATGTAATGTATGCGGTACAGCTACCTTTCCAAAAACGCTAAATAGTTTTTAAAAAATATATTATGGAAAAAGGGAAAAAAAAGTGTCTGGAGAACTTGTACGCCGTAGACACATGTAAAAAGTACAGTTGCACAGCAAAAAAAAAAAAGAATATGAAACTGCTACTTGACTAGACTGCCAGAAACACTAAATGACCGACCACAAGCACAAATCGCAGGTTGTCATGTAGGCTTCCGCCGAGAAATCCGAAGCTTGCATTACCCATTTTGTTCCTACATTTCTCCGAAAACTCTTGCCGTTGTCTTTCTCCTGATGATTTGCGATACTTTGTTTAGCAGACGGAGAACAGCAACCAGACCGTAACATTCGGTTGTTGCGAAATGTTTGGTTAGCTACAAATTGAAAATATTGAATAGTTCTTTCTTGGCCAAAAATACGAATAATTAATCTGTAGTAGCAAATTCGTATTCGAATATTCAAGCATTCGCCCCCCTCTACTTATTAGTATTTTATATTATTCCTCTTTTATACATTGCTTTAAACTCGTTTGTACGCCATGTATGCTGTTTTCTATGTGATACACCTATTCCTGTGAACGCTGCCTTGCGTACGGGCTCCTGGGCATTCCCAGGTAGCACACAAAGTCTTGAAAACGTCGTATTAAGGGATTCAACGTCTGAAACGGATTTTCGACCAAAATCGACGCATCAAAGACGTTCCAAACAAGATAGCTTAAAAACGAGGGGTGAATACGTCTTGATAACGTTGGAAGCCCGGCAGCTTAAAAACGAGGGGTGAATACGTTTTGAAAACGACTCAAGGCGCACCGCCACGCTACGGCGCGTCAGCCTCTTTAGCGGCTTCTACAATATTCAACAACCCATCAACGCGATCCAACCTTGCGCATGGTGGCGATACCGTTGTCAAATCATGTGACCAAGGTGGCCACGTGATTCGTGATGCCGGGCAGCCGGGCGAGCCGGGCATAGTCGCGTCGTCATGGCGTCGTAGCGTCACCGCACTCGCATTGCGCTGTGGTGTGTTTGCGGCTGTTCTGAATGTGCTGCCGCTGCCCTTTGCTATGTAAGTGTTGCAGTTTTTGCTGTCAAGAAAACGATATTCTGTGATCAGTTTGGGTTGTGCGATGTGTTTGTGTGGTTTTAATTTGGAAATCAGTAGTGTTTTCAATTGGAGGGCGCGGAGTGGAGGACACTAATCAGTTCGTCAAGTTCATTGTCATGTTATGTGAGGCGCCTTTTCACTGACGCTGTAATTAATGCGTTAAGGGCAGTATAAGGACGAAAGTTAGAAGGACGAAATCTTGCCTGTGTGTCCCTAGCGTCGGGATCGGCCGCTATGCGAGATCCTAACAAGAAAGCATTTTGCAGAATCCGAAGAAAGGCGGCACAATTTCTGAATGTGCGCACCTTGCCGTTCTCCGCAATAGAGCCGTCATCGTGGTATTTTAGTCTCCCGTTTAGCAAGAGTGTTGCAGACAAGGGAACTGGTTCAAACAGGCTTTTCATTTAATCATTCAGTACTAGTGCGGTATCCCAAAAGGTGAGGTCAAGTGCTCGCCCTATTGTCTTCCTTCGCGCTACAGCGCACTGACAGAATTTTGCGTGCACCATACCGTGCTTTTATCGTTCGCGCTTCAGGTTCTCGATTGTGTTTTCGCCCCCTTTACCCACGTGATGGGTATTTCATGGTATTACTGGGTGCCACATGTGTCCATATATTGTGTCCAATATATGAAACGGCCAAATTCGATTTTATTTGACGCCTCAAATGGCAGTAATGTATTGAGTCTCTTGTAGCTTTGTGCTTGTTATCAATTTTACTATTTGGCGAATGGATACAGCATGTACGCTGCATAACTCGCTTGTGGATACTGCATACGTGAGTCGAGTATGCCCTTGGTATAAAATAACTTGTATGCTTTAGGTAGTACGATTGTTTGCAGTTTGGGACATGTGTCGGAATGTACGCTGTGCGCCCTTCGCGCTTTACGGCGGCCTGCCGAGTTCGTGCGGGTGCCATGTGTGCGCATGGAGTTCGCGAAGCGCTCTCGCAGTTTCTCTCTCTCTCTCTCTCTCTCTCTCTCCATATATATATATATATATATATATATATATATATATATATATATATATACATATATATATATGTATATATATATATATATATATACATATATATGTAGTGTTCTGTTCGCGCGCTTCGCACAACAGGGCATGTCGCAGTTCTTTGTCCTTGTGCAACACATTTTCCTAGCGTACGTCTGTGCATTATTTGATACCGGTTTCACACGGGGCTCTTTTAGCCGCTATCAAGTCCGTTACAAACCAAATTTCTCGGTCGTGATTGGCTCCTCTGCGCAAGCTACGAGAGTGAGCCAGTCGCATCGATAATTTCGATCGGGATCGGGCTTGATCGCGATCGAGAGTGGTCGTGTGACACCGGTTTTAAACATGGCTCCCACATAGGGAACACTTTAGGTTCAATGCTACTGAGTGAAGAGCAAGTGCATGTATATGCCAGTGGTGGTATGTGGGCAAGTCTTTCTGGTGAAGACAATACTTGTGCATTCAAAACATTTCAATTACCAGCGTAGTGCATCAATGTGTCTACTTCGACAAAATGGAGCACCAGTGCAGATATCTGAGCATACCTGTCCAGGGCAGCAAGTGTGTCTACATTGAAACCACTACCAGCATGTGCGGCAGTTCTATTTCCAGCAGCGGGACTGCACAATAATCAGTAGGGTGCTCTCAAGCTGTTTATCTATGAAGCTCTGCCTGGACTGTGAGCCAAATATTTTAGGACGTGAAAGTGGGGGTGAATTGGTAAACATCAGTGGAACTGTGCCTGGACTTTGTGGCAAATGTTTTTGGATGTGAAAGTGTGAGTGAACTGGCAAAGAATTTGCTCTGGGCTACATGTGTAAAACGTTTTTCTCATTCAGAGTGCTTTTTTTTACTTTAGGAAACTGGAGATGTGCGCAAAGTGTGACATGTCAGTGTGCTAATTAATGTATTTGCTGGTTTGCAAATTATTCTTTGCAACTCTGTTTTTGCCAGAGAGGTACAACTTTGCCTCTTGTAAAGGGTTGTAAAGGGCTTTTTAGATAAAACACTTACTATTTATTATGACCATTGCTTCCTTTGTTACACAAATGCAGCTTCCAGTGCATTCCAGTTTATTTCCATGTTTATGTAAGTTTCTGATATGAGGCTTGCATATTCATTTCTCACGTTCTGGAGTGGCAAGATGCAGCATTACTGTCTCATCGTTCGCTGTACTACAGTAGTGTTCACTTGTTACACTGAATCCCCCATTTAAGTATTCCGTACTATTTTCACTTTATTACTTTTTTGTTGTGTGGTGTCAAGAATGGCGAGCCGCTGAGCAAGATTGCCACCTTGCCACACAGTTACGACAGGGCGACACGACGCGCACCTCTCCCTCTCCGTCGCTGCAGCTGGGAGGCGTTCAAAGAAGCGGCCTTTGCGCTGGAATCCGCCGCCTTACTCCAGCCCCTTCGACATTGTGACGGAACTAGTTCGGTGTGTGAACAATGATTCCGGAGTTCCCCAACGCGGAGCTGATTTGACACGCATGGACAAGCTGCCGTGGGGACGACGTATTTTGGAGAGTCTCACGCTTCGGCCTAGCACGGAACAACGAGCGACCCTCGATCGGCGCCGATAGTTTCCCCGAACGGCACCCCGCGCGGTTGCCTCTGTGTACAGAGCGCGGTTGCCTTTGTGTACGTAAACTGTTCTGCAGAGCAGCTGCGAGTTGGTGATGAGTAAACGAACAGTCGCCGCGTCGTAGGACCGGCGGATCGAGTGTATAAAAACTGTGGTTGTGCGAATGCTGAGAACACTTCTCTTGAGCAGTCATGTTAGACTGAGTCACTTCTCTCATGCAGTCATGTTGGACTGTTACTCTTTTTCTCAAGCAGTCATGTTAGACTGATTTAATTTCTGTAAATAAACCCTTTTCCTCGTTCTCGATGAGAAACAGTTCTTCACTTCATCAACGATCTCAGCGTAAATAAGTTGGACGACGGCATGGGCCAGCTACCTTCGAATTCATGCCGTACTCCAATCTTGGCAAAGGACCACGGACGATGGGATTGAGCCCCCAATCCTGACAACTGGCTGACAGCGGTGAGATGGACTTTGCGACGTGGTGCTGTATCTGCGGTGAGTGCTTGGTTTTTGCTTTGACTCTCTAGGCTTCATTTTGTGGTTGTTCTGTTTAGAACAGTAGGGAAGCTAGATTGTTGTGTGTTAGCTAGGTTGTGTTTTCCTAGCTAGATTTAGAGAGCAGAATCAAGGCAGTAAAGCAGCAGTCATGGAGTTAAGGACACTGCTGAGAGACGAGTTGTTGATTGTTGGTGAGGAACTGGGCCTAGATGTACGCAAGGAAATGCTCAAATCGGAATTATTGGAGTTAATTTCCAATCGGGCCAGTGAGGAAGATATTGAAATGGGAATGGAACTTCTCAAAAAGAGAGAGAAACGGGAAAAAGAAAGAGAAGAACGGGACAGAGAAAAGCAAGAGAGAGAGGAACGCGATAAAGATCGCGAGTTACAGTTAAGGAAAATGCAACTTGAACTTAAAAGCAAACGTTTGGAGTTGCCTCAAGGAAGTGAAGGCGCTCTGGGTCGATCAAGTGAGGCAGAATCGTACCGCATGGACAGGCTATTAAAGCCATTTGAGGTCGGGACCGACATAGGCTTGTTCCTATGCAATTTTGAAAGGACTTGCGAGAAGATGAACTTCGGCCCGAGTACATGGCCACAGCGGTTGCTGTCTATGTTGCCGTGTGAGGCGGCGGAAGTAATCGCCAGATTGAGTGTGCAGGATGCATATGATTATGCAAAAGTTAAGGCTAGTCTCCTGAAGAAATACCGCCTTTCAGCCGAAGCTTTTCGGCAAAGGTTTAGGAGCACAGGCAAGAAAGATAGCGAGGGCTATCCGGAGTTTGCGTATAGCTTAAAGGCCAACCTAGTCGAGTGGCTTAAAAGCGCGGAAGCGTACGACAGCAGAGACATGATCATTGAATGCATGTGTCTAGAGCAGTTTTACAAAACCATCCCCCAAGCTGTGAAACTGTGGTTGCAAGACAGAGGTAATGTAAACACTGTGGAAAGGGCGGCTGAATTAGCCGAAGAGTACGCAACCCGTAGAAAATTGAACGCCGAGGAGGGAAACTGGGACGGTCGAAATGGACCGCGGAAACCATTTCCGTTCAAAAAGGGTGCGCAAACTAGACGATCCGAGCCTGTAGACATGGCGGAAAAGCCCGCAGAAAAGAGCGAGGAGAAACTTAACGGAGAAACCGCACAAAAGGAACAGAAAAGAAAATTCGAATCTGTTAGACCAATTCGCTGTTACAAATGCCACAAACTGGGACATATAGCTGTAAACTGCGAGAAGTCTAGCGTAGTTTTTTCCTACGTGGAGGAAAAAGATGAGAATATGGAACTTTTAAGTCCATATCTCCACGACCTGCAAGTTAATGGAAAACCACGCCGAGTGCTAAGAGACAGTGCCGCCACGCTGGACATTGTCCATCCGTCTTACGTGATGGTAGATGACTTCACCGGAGAAGTAGCATGGATAAAACAGGTTGTAGAAGAACACAGCGTGTGTCTGCCCATGGCTAAAGTCAAAATCAGTGGACCGTTCGGGGAGCTAGAGACTGAGGCTGCAGTTTCCAAATTTTTGTCACTGCAGTATCCCTACATCTTTTCGAATCGCTCGAATCAGTTACTGCGTGACAGAGGGCTCAAACTGGGAGAGGGCATAGTACAGGCATTTACCCGAGGCCAAGCTCGTAAGATCGCGGCGCTTTCGGCTGAAAATGCTCAAGCTCCTCCAGCGGAAGCAGAAAAGGGGATAACTTCAATACCCGAATCCGAGCTAGGCCCGAGGGACAAAAGAACAGTTGAGGAGAGCCTGCCAGCTGACCAGCTCAATGAGAGCGTAGCACTAGAGTGTCAGAGTTCTAGCCTGCAGGAAGAGCAAGCAGACGCGCTCCCAAGCGAGACAGGGTCGTTATTATCACCGGCCTCAAAGAACTTTGATCAACTCTTACGCGTGGATAGAGAGTCACTGGCAGCTGAGCAAAAGAATGATGAGAGCTTAGCTAGATTACGTGACACAGCTAAAGAAGGCATTGCTAGGCGCAACGTAACGATACATGAGAGAGGAGGATTGTTGTATCGGCATTACAGAGATCGAAAGGGTAGGATTTTAGATCAGTTAGTCATACCTACTAAGTATAGGGAGGACCTTTTGAGTCTTTGTCATGGAAATGGGTGGTCCGGCCACCTAGGCATAAACAAATCAAAGGAAAGATTGCTTATGGAATACTACTGGCCTGGCTGTTTCAAAGATGTCGAAAACTTTGTAAGATCATGCGACGCCTGCCAGCGTTCTGGTAAACCAGGAGAGACATGGAAAGCTCCACTGAAGGTAGTCCCCTTAATAACAGAGCCTTTCAGACGACTGGTAATAGACACGGTAGGGCCTCTTCCAAAAACAAAATCAGGCTACAGGTACTTGTTTACCATGCTGTGTCCGGCTACCAAGTTTCCAGAAGCAATCCCTTTGAAAGAGCTCAGCTCCACCGAAGTAGTAGACGCGCTTTTGACAGTGTTTGCACGAGTTGGGTTTCTAGCCGAAATTCAGGCAGATCAAGGGTCAGTATTCACGAGCGCACTGACTTCCACATTCTTGCAAAAGTGCGGGGTAAAGTTAATACACAGTTCTGTCTATCACCCTCAGTCAAACAGTGTAGGGAGGTGGCATTCGGTGCTTAAGCGAGTTTTGCGTGCGCTCTGTTACGAGCACAAGGAGGACTGGGAGAACTGTCTGCCGGCAACTTTGTTTGCTTTGCGAACGGTTCCACATGAGGCGACAGGGTTCTCACCAGCAGAACTAGTGTATGGGAGGACACTCCGGTCTCCACTGAGAATGTTAAGAGAGATGTGGGAGGAAAGAGGGGAGAGTCCAACCGTGGTTGAATACGTGCTAAATTTACTGGAGCGACTAAGCGCAACCCAAGAACTAGTCAAAAGGAACACGGAAATAGCTCAAAGGAACGCCAAATTCGATTACGACAAGAATGCGAGGCTTCGTACGTTTAAAGTCGACTTAACGATGAAAGCGGAAAAGTGTAGGTTTGGTTGTTCGCAGGTTACTTATCTGGGCCATGTTGTCGGTCAGGGCATGAGACGGCCGGCTGAGCTGAAAATAGCGACGATTGGAGATTTTTCTCAACCGCGCACGAAAACGGACCTTCGTTCATTTTTGGGACTTGTGGGGTACTATCAACGGTACATTCCGAATTACTCGCAATTGGCAAGTCCATTAACAGACGCCCTCCGAAAGGGAGCACCGAGTAACGTACACTGGGATAAGGACAAAGAGAACGCTTTCCAAAGTTTGAAAACGCTATTGGTTTCTCGCCCTGTGCTTCGCGCGCCAGACTACACAAAGGAATTCATAGTTCAATGCGACGCAAGCGACAGAGGTATGGGCGTGGTACTTAGTCAAGTCGGCGACGATAACGAGGAGCATCCTATCCTCTACGCCAGCCGTAAACTAAATGTAAGAGAGGAAGCCTACAGCGCTTCAGAGAAGGAATGCGCTTGTTTGGTTTGGGCCGCCCAGAAGTTGTCGTGTTACTTGTACGGAGCGAAGTTCATCTTCGAGACCGACCACTGTCCTCTGACGTGGCTCAATCAAATGTCACACAAAAACGGCCGCTTGCTCCGATGGAGCCTCACTCTCCAAGAGTACAACTTCTCCGTTAGATATAAGAAGGGAAAGTTGCATAGCAATGCGGATGGTTTGAGCAGGCTAATTTGAATTCTGCGTTTGAGGGTCCCGCCTAAATTTAGGGTTACTAGTGTTAGCTTTTCTTTAGGCGAAGAAAATCCCTCTCATTCAGCAGAATTCCCTCCATTAATTGCTGAATTTGTCAGCAGGAATTTGCTTCAGAAATTGGCATAGTGAAATGCAGCATTTTTTTTGTTTCTGCACTTATGTTGTTGTTGTTTTTTTGAAGCCTAGCGAGTCTAAAGTGAGAGCCAATGCACGTCATCTCGGCGCAGAGCCGTGTTGTGGGGTTCATTTTGCAGTTGCCTGTCCTTCTTGGATGTTTTGGGGCGGTGACATCAATGCACAAGTGGTCGCTGCGAGCCAAGACATCAATCCCCCCCTGACCAGCAGCCGTTCTCTTCCTGCCTAGCGGTTGTCAGCGCTAGACAGTCGAGATTTTTCGGGCCATGGAGGCGCTGTCAAGAATGGCGAGCCGCTGAGCAAGATTGCCACCTTGCCACACAGTTACGACAGGGCGACACGACGCGCAGCTCTCCCTCTCCGTCGCTGCAGCTGGGAGGCGTTCAAAGAAGCGGCCTTTGCGCTGGAATCCGCCACCTTACTCCAGCCCCTTCGACATTGTGACGGAACTAGTTCGGTGTGTGAACAATGATTCCGGAGTTCCCCAACGCGGAGCTGATTTGACACGCATGGACAAGCTGCCGTGGGGACGACGTATTTTGGAGCGTCTCACGCTTCGGCCTAGCACGGAACAACGAGCGACCCTCGATCGGCGCCGACAGTTTCCCGGAACGGCACCCCGCGCGGTTGCCTCTGTGTACAGAGCGCGGTTGCCTTTGTGTACGTAAACTGTTCTGCAGAGCAGCTGCGAGTTGGTGATGAGTAAACGAACAGTCGCCGTGTCGTAGGACCGGCGGATCGAGTGTATAAAAACTGTGGTTGTGCGAATGCTGAGAACACTTCTCTTGAGCAGTCATGTTAGACTGAGTCACTTCTCTCATGCAGTCATGTTGGACTGTTACTCTTTTTCTCAAGCAGTCATGTTAGACTGATTTAATTTCTGTAAATAAACCCTTTTCCTCGTTCTCGATGAGAAACAGTTCTTCACTTCATCAACGATCTCAGCGTAAATAAGTTGGACGACGGCATGGGCCAGCTACCTTCGAATTCATGCCGTACTCCAATCTTGGCAAAGGACCACGGACGATGGGATTGAGCCCCCAATCCTGACAGTGGTTACTTTTTCTCGCCATTACGTTCTTTGATATATCCTAACGGCAATATTTCCAATTTTGCATTGTTTCCATTTTTTTTATTTCTGTCACAGGATTGTTTTATGGTGGTATGCGGTGGCATTTCTTTTTGTGCTCTTTTCAAGCTTCTAGCTGATTGGTAACATTGCTTGGAGGCACTTACCATCCGATTCATACTCTTCCATTTTTCAGTCTACTTCTTCCATTCGCTCCAATGTCACTTCTGCATAACTCTAGTCCATCTAATAGCACGTGCACTTTACTATGATAAATTAGACACTTTAGTGCACTCCAGGTTTTTCTGTTCATTTTTGTATGTGTACTTGGAATTTTGTTTATGTGCTAGTGAATGTTGACTTTCGAGTTCATTACGAATCCTTTCTGCGACTTTTGTCATTGTTGATGTACTTTTACTTCTATTTGCATTTCTCACACAGTTTGTTCGAACCTTGCATAAGCATTACATTTTAATAAAGTGTTTTTGCTTTGTCACAATGTTCTCATTTCATGCACGCTTGGCATGAAGGGCTTCGTCTGGCCACCTGCCAAGACGTGGCCATTTGTTCTTTGCATGATGTCATTCCCATTGTGGTTGTAAGCATCGTAGCTTACTAAAGGCGGTATTAAGGATTTATTATTCCTAACAAGCTCATTTTCATGCGACTTGGTAGAGGATGCGCGGGCCATGCGGGGAACAGTGCTTGGCACTGCGCCATGGCTCTTACAATCAACACCGACGCTTCTACTCATCTGGGGCGCGATTGGAGATCGTTGTTCGAAACGCCCGATCAGTTTCACCTCACGCGATTGGCCTATATAGGCCGTGCCAACGGGTGCGGCTGACGACGTCTGCGCGGCATAGGCCAGTCGCGTGAGGCGAAACTAAACGCGTGTTTTGAACAACGATGTCGGATCGCGCCGGTCACCCGCGAAAATTAGCTTCAGATGATCGTAAACCTTTCAAGACCGCTTCTAGACCAGCTTTTTGATAACGTCCTAAGAACGTTTAAAGATGGGTTACGCTGTCAGGATTGGGGGCTCAATCCCATCGTCCGTGGTCCTTTGCCAAGATTGGAGTACGGCATGAATTCGGAGGTAGCTGGCCCATGCCGTCGTCCAACTTATTTACGCTGAGATCGTTGATGAAGTGAAGAACTATTTCTCATCGAGAACGAGGAAAAGGGTTTATTTACAGAAATTAAATCAGTCTAACATGACTGCTTGAGAAAAAGAGTATCAGTCCAACATGACTGCATGAGAGAAGTGAATCAGTCTAACATGACTGCTCAAGAGAAGTGTCCTCAGCATTCGCACAACCACAGTTTTTATACACTCGATCCGCCGGTCATACGAGGCGGCGACTGTTCGTTTACTCATCACCAACTCGCCGCTGCTCTGCAGATCAGTTTACAGACACAAAGGCACACACATTCCGATGCCCAAACGACGGCGTTGGCGGGGTGCCGTTCCGGGAACTATCGGTGCCGATCGAGGGTCGCTCGTTGTTTTGCGTCATGCAGAACCGTGAGAAGCCCCAAAATACGTCGTTCCCGCGGCAGCTTGTCCATGCGTGTCAAATCAGCTCCGCGTTGGGGAACTCCGGAAACATTGTTCAAACACCGAACTCGTTCCGTCACAATGTCGATGGGGCGGGTGGAAGGCGGCGGATTCCAGCGCAAAGGCCGCTTCTTCGAACGCCTCCCAGCTGCAGCGACGGAGAGGGGGAGGTGCGCGTCGTGTCGCCCTGTCGTAACTGTGTGGCAATCTTGTTTCGCAGCTCGCCATTCTTAACAGCGCCTCCATGGCCCGGAAAGTCTCGACTGTCTAGCGCTGACAACCGCTAGGCAGGAAGAGAACGGCTGCTGGTCAGGGGGGGATTGATGTCTTGGCTCGCAGCGACCACTTGTGCATTGATGTCACCGCCCCAAAACATCCAACAAGGACAGGCAACTGCAAAATGAACCCCACAACACGGCTCTGCGCCGAGATGACGTGCATTGGCTCTCACTTTAGACTCGCTAGGCTTCAAAAAAAACAACAACAACATAAGCGCAGAAACAAAAAAAAAATGCTACATTTCACTATGCCAATTTCTGAAGCAAATTCCTGCTTACAAATTCGGCAATTATTGGGGGGAATTCTGCTGAATGAGAGGGGATTTTCTTCGCCTAAAGAAAAGCTAACACTAGTAACCCTAAAATTTAGGCGGGACCCTCAAACGCAGAATTCAAATTAGCCTGCTCAAACCATCCCCATTGCTATGCAACTTTCCCTTCTTATATCTAACGGAGAAGTTGTACTCTTGGAGAGTGAGGCTCCATCGGAGCAAGCGGCCGTTTTTGTGTGACATTTGATTGAGCCACGTCAGAGGACAGTGGTCGGTCTCGAAGATGAACTTCGCTCCGTACAAGTAACACGACAACTTCTGGGCGGCCCAAACCAAACAAGCGCATTCCTGCTCTGAAGCGCTGTAGGCTTCCTCCCTTACATTTAGTTTACGGCGGGCATAGAGGATAGGATGCTCCTCGTTATCGTCGCCGACCTGACTATGTACCACGCCCATACCTCTGTCGCTTGCGTCGCATTGAACTATGAATTCCTTTGTGTAGTCTGGCGCGCGAAGCACAGGGCGAGAAACCAATAGCGTTTTCAAACTTTGGAAAGCGTTCTCCTTGTCCTTATCCCAGTGTACGTTACTCGGTGCTCCCTTTCGGAGGGCGTCTGTTAATGGACTTGCCAATTGCGAGTAATTCGGAATGTACCGTTGATAGTACCCCACAAGTCCCAAAAATGAACGAAGGTCCGTTTTCGTGCGCGGCTGAGAAAATTCTCCAATCGTAGCTATTTTCAGCTCAGCCGGCCGTCTCATGTCCTGACCGACAACATGGCCCAGATAAGTAACCTGCGAACAACCAAACCTACACTTTTCCGCTTTCATCGTTAAGTCGACTTTAAACGTACGAAGCCTCGCGTTCTTGTCGTAATAGACTTTGGTGTTCTTTTGAGCTATTGCCATGTTCTTTCCGACTAGTTCTTGGGTTGCGCTTAGCCGCTCCAGTAAATTTAGCACGTATTCAACCACGGTTGGACTCTCCCCTCTTTCCTCCCACATCTCTCTTAACATTCTCAGTGGAGACCGGAGTGTCCTCCCATACACTAGTTCTGCTGGTGAGAACCCTGTCGCCTCATGTGGAACCGTTCGCAAAGCAAACAAAGTTGCCGGCAGACAGTTCTCCCAGTCCTCCTTGTGCTCGTAACAGAGCGCACGCAAAACTCGCTTAAGCACCGAATGCCACCTCTCTACACTGTTTGACTGAGGGTGATAGACAGAACTGTGTATTAACTTTACCCCGCACTTTTGCAAGAATGTGGAAGTCAGTGCGCTCGTGAATACTGACCCTTGATCTGCCTGAATTTCGGCTGGAAACCCAACTCGTGCAAACACTGTCAAAAGCGCGTCTACTACTCCGGTGGAGCTGAGCTCTTTCAAAGGGATTGCTTCTGGAAACTTGGTAGCCGGACACAGCATGGTAAACAAGTACCTGTAGCCTGATTTTGTTTTTGGAAGAGGCCCCACCGTGTCTATTACAAGTCGTCTGAAAGGCTCTGTTATTAAGGGCACTACCTTCAGTGGAGCTTTCCAAGTCTCTCCTGGTTTACCAGAACGCTGGCAGGCGTCGCATGATCTTACAAAGTTTTCTACATCTTTGAAACAGCCAGGCCAGTAGTATTCCATAAGCAATCTTTCCTTTGGTTTGTTTATGCCTAGGTGGCCGGACCACCCATTTCCATGACAAAGACTCAAAAGGTCCTCCCTATACTTAGTAGGTATGACTAACTGATCTAAAATCCTACCCTTTCGATCTCTGTAATGCCGATACAACAATCCTCCTCTCTCATGTATCGTTACGTTGCGTCTAGCAATGCCTTCTTTAGCTGTGTCACGTAATTTAGCTAAGCTCTCATCATTCTTTTGCTCAGCTGCCAGTGACTCTCTATCCACGCGTAAGAGTTGATCAAAGTTCTTTGAGGCCGATGATAATAACGACCCTGTCTCGCTTGTGAGCGCGTCTGCTTGCTCTTGCTGCAGGCTAGAACTCTGACACTCTAGTGCTACGCTCTCATTGAGCTGGTCAGCTGGCAGGCTCTCCTCAACTGTTCTTTTGTCCCTCGGGCCTAGCTCGGATTCGGGTATTGAAGTTATCCCCTTTTCTGCTTCCGGTGGAGGAGCTTGAGCATTTTCAGCCGAAAGCGCCGCGATCTTACGAGCTTGGCCTCGGGTCAATGCCTGTACTATGCCCTCTCCCAGTTTGAGCCCTCTGTCACGCAGTAACTGATTCGAACGATTCGAAAAGATGTAGGGATACTGCAGTGACAAAAATTTGGAAACTGCAGCCTCAGTCTCTAGCTCCCCGAATGGTCCACTGATTTTGACTTTGGCCATGGGCAGACACACGCTGTGTTCTTCTACAAACTGTTTTATCCATGCTACTTCTCCGGTGAAGTCATCTACCATCACGTAAGACGGATGGACAATGTCCAGCGTGGCGGCACTGTCTCTTAGCACTCGGCATGGTTTTCCATTAACTTGCAGGTCGTGGAGATATGGACTTAAAAGTTCCATATTCTCATCTTTTTCCTCCACGTAGGAAAAAACTACGCTAGACTTCTCGCAGTTTACAGCTATATGTCCCAGTTTGTGGCATTTGTAACAGCGAATTGATCTAAAAGATTCGAATTTTCTTTTCTGTTCTTTTTGTGCGGTTTCTCCGTTAAGTTTCTCCTCGCTCTTTTCTGCGGGCTTTTCCGCCATGTCTATAGGCTCGGATCGTCTAGTTTGCGCACCCTTTTTGAACGGAAATAGTTTCCGCGGTCCATTTCGACCGTCCCAGTTTCCCTCCTCGGCGTTCAACTTTCTACGGGTTGCGTACTCTTCGGCTAATTCAGCCGCCCTTTCCACAGTGTTTACATTACCTCTGTCTTGCACCCACAGTTTCACAGCTTGGGGGATGGTTTTGTAAAACTGCTCTAGACACATGCATTCAATGATCATGTCTCTGTTGTCGTACGCTTCCGCGCTTTTAAGCCACTCGACTAGGTTGGCCTTTAAGCTATATGCAAACTCCGGATAGCCCTCGCTATCTTTCTTGCCTGTGCTCCTAAACCTTTGCCGAAAAGCTTCGGCTGAAAGGCGGTATTTTTTCAGGAGACTAGCCTTAACTTTTGCATAATCATATGCATCCTGCACACTCAGTCTGGCGATTACTTCCGCCGCCTCACACGGCAACATAGACAGCAACCGCTGTGGCCATGTACTCGGGCCGAAGTTCATCTTTTCGCAAGTCCTTTCAAAATTGCTTAGGAACAAGCCTATGTCGGTCCCGACCTCAAATGGCTTTAATAGCCTGTCCATGCGGTATGATTCTGCCTCACTTGATCGTCCCAGAGCGCCTTCACTTCCTTGAGACAACTCCAAACGTTTGCTTTCAAGTTCAAGTTGCATTTTTCTTAACTCGCGATCTTTATCGCGTTCCTCCCTTTCTTTTCTCTCTCGTTCTTCTCTCTTTTTCAGAAGTTCAAACCCCAGTTCAACTTCTTCCTCACTGGCCTGTTCGGAAATGATATGCAATAATTCTGATTTTAGCATTTCCTTGCGTACATCTAGGCCCAGTTCCTCACCAACAATCAACAACTCGTCTCTCAGCAGTGTCCTTAACTCCATGACTGCTGCTTTACTGCCTTGATTCTGCTCTCTAAATCTAGCTAGGAAAACACAACCTAGCTAACACACAACAATCTAGCTTCCCTACTGTTCTAAACAGAACAACCACAAAATGAAGCCTAGAGAGTCAAAGCAAAAACCAAGCACTCACCGCAGATACAGCACCACGTCGCAAAGTCCATCTCACCGCTGTCAGCCAGTTGTCAGGATTGGGGGCTCAATGCCATCGTCCGTGGTCCTTTGCCAAGATTGGAGTACGGCATGAATTCGGAGGTAGCTGGCCCATGCCGTCGTCCAACTTATTTACGCTGAGATCGTTGATGAAGTGAAGAACTATTTCTCATCGAGAACGAGGAAAAGGGTTTATTTACAGAAATTAAATCAGTCTAACATGACTGCTTGAGAAAAAGAGTATCAGTCCAACATGACTGCATGAGAGAAGTGAATCAGTCTAACATGACTGCTCAAGAGAAGTGTCCTCGGCATTCGCACAACCACAGTTTTTATACACTCGATCCGCCGGTCATACGAGGCGGCGACTGTTCGTTTACTCATCACCAACTCGCCGCAGCTCTGCAGATCAGTTTACAGACACAAAGGCACACACATTCCGATGCCCAAACGACGGCGTTGGCGGGGTGCCGTTCCGGGAACTATCGGTGCCGATCGAGGGTCGCTCGTTGTTTTGCGTCATGCAGAACCGTGAGAAGCCCCAAAATACGTCGTTCCCGCGGCAGCTTGTCCATGCGTGTCAAATCAGCTCCGCGTTGGGGAACTCCGGAAACATTGTTCAAACACCGAACTCGTTCCGTCACAATGTCGATGGGGCGGGTGGAAGGCGGCGGATTCCAGCGCAAAGGCCGCTTCTTCGAACGCCTCCCAGCTGCAGCGACGGAGAGGGGGAGGTGCGCGTCGTGTCGCCCTGTCGTAACTGTGTGGCAATCTTGTTTCGCAGCTCGCCATTCTTAACAACGCATAGTTTTGGCAAAGCGATTACTTGTGTCTTTCCTAATCCTATTTCTAGACCAGCTTTTCGAATACGTCTTGCAGACCTGTTCTAGATCGTCTCAAGAAAGTAATTAAGCAGGACATTAGCTGAGATATACGACGTTTTCCCGCCGAAGTTCTCTCATTCGTGTCTTCTTTAACCCGTTTTTATCGTCTTGGATAAACGCTACGAAAAGGTTACGTATCTCTTTTGTGCTACCTGGGTTCTCAAGCGACATTGGACGGCTTTTCGCCCTGATGTGTCCCCCAGCTATTATGTTGAAAATAAAATTGATTGATTGATTGATTGATTGATTGATTGATTGATTGATTGATTGATTGATTGATTGATTGATTGATTGATTGATTGATTGATTGATTGATTGATTGATTGATTGATTGATTGATTGATTGATTGATTGATTGATTGATTGAAGTGTGTCTGAGTGGGCTTGAGTATGAGTGAGCAGGCCGTGTTCACGTAAGCGTGAACCTGAAGCTGCCCGAATTGAGATTGTTCAACTTGGCATGAGACTGATTGTGAGTGAGTTACCGTGAGTCAAAGCTTGTCTGAGTTTGTGTCAGTTTAATTAAATCTGACTGATATGTCACTCCCGTTATTCCAGTCTACAACAGAACCTGTGCACATACGAATCTCTGCTGCACCAGTAGAGGGTCAATGCAACGGGCATATTGTGACACCGTTCCTCATTTCAGCCATTGGATACCCGACTGTGATCTGGTAAATATGAGCCTAGGGATTTATGAGCCTGCAAATACAGCCACGGTCCGGCAGTGTGACCAGGTCCGTCTGTCGCGTCGCTTCTCATCATCATCATCATCATCTTCTTCTTCTTCTTCTTCTTCTTCTTCTCCTTCTTCAGCCTGGCTATGCCCACTGCAGGGCAAAGGCCTCTCCCATACTTATCCAACTACCGCGGTCTTGTGCTAATTGTAGCCCCGTTGTCCCTGCAAACTTCTTAATCTCATCAGCCCACCTAACTTTCTGCCGCCCCCTGCTACGCTTTCTTTCTCTCGGAATCCAGTCCGTAACCGTTAATGACTATCGGTTATCTTCCCTCCTCATTACATGTACTGCCCATGCCCATTTCTTTTTCTTGATTTCAACTAAAATGTCATTAACTCGCGTTTGTTCCCTCACCCAATCTGCTCTTTTCTTATCCCTTAACGTTACACCCGTCATTCTTCTTTCCATAGATCGTTGCGCCGTCCTCAATTTAAGTAGAACCCTTTTCGTAAGCCTCCAGGTTTCTGCCCCGTAGGTGTGTACTGGTAAGACACAGCTGTTATACACTTTTCTCTTGAGGGATAATGGCAACCTGCTGTTGCGCTTCTAGCTCTCACTCGAATATCGCGTGCATGTGGTTGCCTCCTTAGCGCGAGCTTCGCGACCCGGGCAAACCTAGGGCAGCACTGCACGATACCGGAAGTACCAAAACGCGAGAGCGCAGGTAGCGCGGAGTCGTGCGAGAACTAACCCGTTTTAACACCCACGTCGTTGTGAAGGGTAGCGTCAATTAGTTCTTTTTTCTCTAAGCATCGAATAGAAATGAACAGTGCGCATTTTCTCCTGTTTGAAATGCAATTCAATGATCTTTTTTTATTGTCTGCGATTGATTACTAGTGACACAATTATATAGTTAGGCGCTACGACCTTATCGGACTGCTACTAGAATGTTACGGTAGCGTCTTAATTCGTGTCCTATATTTACCTCTATTTCTCGCTTACTAAAGCTTTGTTCTCAATAGCGTTGACGCCTTAAACATTTTCAGTCCTTGATCGTTCACTTCGTATTGACTTAACACTTGTCTTGTTTGTGCCTTTAACATATATCGGAAGCCACGAAGAAAGAAATAATATCTCACGTCCAGAAAGTTTCTCAAGTTTTCAGTTATGATGCCCTCTCCGTGAGGCCTTCCGAGCACCGGAGGCCACACGCGTCCCAGTGGAAGCTTGTTTCCAACGATGTTTTCTCGAGCCGACTGCATTCGGCCAAGGCGTATCCTGAAAGTACGTTTGAGTAAAAATAAACGCATGCAAGAACGCACAAGTTCGAAATATACAGGGTGTCCCAGCTAACTTTAGCCAGAGCTAAAAATACGCAAATGCTACGTAGCTGAACAAAAGCAAGATAATGATGTTTGCCGTCGCTTTGGAGATACTCAATTTTTTTTAAAATTCCGGCTAATGAGATAATCAGTCAAAATTAATTAAAATCTCAAAAAATATAATTAGATGAAAAGTTCCAATGAGAAAATTGTAGAGCGACATGAAAAACTCTCGATACAGCGTCCTGTTGCTCAATACGTGCTAAATAATAGTGTTTTCCCGAGCGTGAAAGGAGCCCGCAAATGTACGCAAAACTGCCGTGCGACTGGCCGTTCGAGGCACCTTGCGTGCATTCGCGAGCATCTTTCACGCACGGAAAAATACCGTTATGCAGCACGTATTGAGCAACAGGACGCTGCATCGAGAGTTTTTCATGTCGCTCTACAATTTTCTCATTGCAACTTTTCGTCGAACTATAATATTGGAGAAGTTGATTAATAAAGTAAGACTAATTATCTAATTAGGCTGAATTAAAAGAAGTTATTTGATTGTCTCCAAGCGGCGGCAAACAACATTCCCTTGGTTCTGTCCAGCTATGTGGCGTTCGCATATTTTTTAGCTCTGGCTAAAGTTCGCTGGGGCACCCTGTATATGCCTGGACACGAGTACTGCCGGAGAACAAGAAAAATAGCTTTTATGAGCAATTACGTAGCTCATTTGATCAGGAAAAGTATTTGAGCGGTGTTGTCACTCCTCCCACTAAGGAGTATGTTGTGAGAACATTTAATTTTAAATGCGATAGCAGTATAGGCGATCGAAAAATAAAAAATCAAAGGAAAGACACTAAAGTTCACCAGACGACATCTCGGGTTTGCTACTCCCTACCGGAGAAGGGGAAAAGGAGCATGAAAGAAGGAATGAAAAGAGAAAAGAAAGGAAAGCAAACGAAGGAAAGAATGAATAATCTGGAATTGTCCGGGTTGGCGCCGCCACACAGTCTGTGAAGGCACTACATAGTCATTAACAATGGCAATGCCCACTGAGATATAAACGGCCCCGCAGTGCACAGTCATATGGCCCACAATCCATTGTCTCTTAGGAAACGCAGCAGCCCTTGCCATGGTGGTGATTCCAACAAGATATGTCAAAATGCGTGCCACTCAAAACGTCTTCTGTAACATCAACAACAGCTGCGGAACTTGCAGACCTCCGTTCAGCTCTTTATTTCATTGTTCAGGAGCCACCCCATCACCGGTAAATCCTCTGTGATTCCAACATTTTACTCTTCGCTCCACGACACGGATCACATGAGCAGCTCGTCGCAGAGATTAGAGAAGTCCACCATTGAGCAATTGATAACGTACACAAGATAATATTTCACTGGTTGCTTAGCCACTGCGGCGTCCCTGGAAATAATCAAGCGGACGCAGATGCCTCATCTGCCCACGACAGTGTCAGCTTCGTTGCCATCCCTATTTTGACATCCGACCGAGCGAAATTACTTTGCGCACTTGCATGTCACCTGAAATTAGATCGGTGGAATTCATTCGAATTTGCAAGCGCACTCCTTTATACCTCTTGGACCTTAATTTACAACTTTGTATTCCATCCAGCTTCTCACTATAGGCGAACTTCACACACTCTAGAACCGACAAGGCTCCGGCACCTCGCAGCAGCGGGGCTTTCGCCGCATAATCCGAGCAATTACACTGCGTGGACGCAGGGACCACATTATCGATCCCTCTTGGACTTCAGTAGATCAGCAAATGTTTTTTCATTCATTTAATCATCCTCATTCGCCCCCATCCCATACCCCTGTATGCCCTGAGGCATTTACCCTCGCATTAAAAAATATGATCTAACAGAAAAATATGGACTGATCCCGAAGGCAGTGCAATTTAACAGCGTCTGAAAGCACTAGCTGCCCCGAGGGAAGAATGCGAGAAACTGCGCGCACGAGGAAAACATGCGTGCGATCGTGGCCTCAGGGCTAAAGCATTAGGCTGATGTGCTGGCAGACAGAGGCTGGATCTCACAACATAGGTCACTCATTTCTTTATAGCATATTAGGCGTACTTCACCCTCTTTCGAGCAGTGCTGGGTAGTATCGAAGATACATGTATCTTAGATACTACCTCAGTTACTCTATGGGTCGGTTGCATCTGTATCACAATACGTCTGGCAAGACGGGTATCACGAGAAGAAAGGGGCTTGACCGAGGGGACAATTTTTATTAATCGTGTCATGAGAAGTCAACAAACAAAGACACAAAGGAAAACATAGGGGAAATTACTTGTACTTACTAAGTGAATTAAAGAAATGATAAATTATAGGCAATGAAAGTAGATGAAAAAACAACTGGCCGCAGGTGGAAAACGATCCCACGTCTTCGCATTAAGCGTGATTCACATTCATTGCCGTTAATTTATCATTTCTTTAATTCAGTTAGTGCGTACAAGTAATTCCTCCTATCTTTTCTTTAGTGTCTTTGTTTGTTGGCTTCTCATGATAAGACGTCTATCCATATTTCCGATACATGAAATAATGTATCCTGTATCTTAAGATACAAGATACTGCCTATCGCAACATCACCGTGCGAAACTATAAACGTTGGCTAAACTCAGCGTTTCAAGTTGATACTACTGCCACTAAGCCACCTGAATAAAACTAAAGACAGCCACATTCTTTTATCGTTCCGCCCAGGCACGTACCTAGGATTTTGTTTCGGGGGGGCCCACCACCTCCATCATCATCATCAGCAGCAGCAGCAGCCTGTTTTATGTCCACTGCAGGACGAAGGCAATGCGATCTCCAATTACCCCTGTCCTGCGCCAACCGATTCCAACTAGCGCCCGCGAATTTCCTAATTTCATCACTCCGTCTAGTCTTTTGTCGTCCTCGATTGCCTTTTCCTTCTCTTGGTAACCATTCTGTAACCCTAATGGTCCAACGGTTATCTAACCGGCGCATTACATGACCTGGCCAGCTACATTTTTTCCTCTTGATGTTAATTAGAATATCGTCTATACCCGTTCGCTCTCTGATCCAACCGCTCTTTCTCTCTCTTAACGTTATGCCTAGCAATCTTCGTACGATCGCTCTTTGCGCGGTCCTTAACTTGCTCTCAAGTCTCTGCCCCATATGTCAGCACTGGCAAAATGCACTGATTGCACACCTTACTTTTCAATAATAATGGTAAGCTTCCAGTCAGGAGCTGGCAATGTCTGCCGTATGCCATCCAACCTATTTTTATTCTTCTGTGAATTTCCTTCTCATGATCAGGGTTGCCTGTGATTAATTGACCTAAGTAAACGTGCTCCTTCACAGTCTCTAGTGGCCGACTGGCGATCCTGATCTCTTGTTCCCTTGTTGTTGTTGTTGTTGTTGTTGTTGTTATTGTAGCCTGTGGCACGGGTGGCTCCTACCCACGATGGGGGATTGGCCAAGAAATGGGTGGATTATTCCAAAATAATATAGAGCATAAATTTCCTAATATCTATGCGAATAGCATTGAATAGGGTTGAATTACCGGCTAAAATAAAATCAGGAAGGTGCTGTTAAATGAGGAATAATTAATTTAAAAGTAATAAAAATAGAATTTAGCAGGGCATTCGTTTAGATTCTGTAAGGAATGTTTGGACAGCGAAGCATGCATCCCTGTGGCTGAATCCCAAAGTGGACGCCCCGAACGAAAGAATTGCAGGTTCTGTCAAGTCCAGGCCAATTCTTCGAAAAGGTATCTCCAACAATCTCTTTCTTAACGGAGAAAAGCGGCGGCAAGATATAAGAAAGTGCTGTATCGTCTCCTCCTCCTCACAAAAAGAACAAAGGGGAGAGGGAACCAAACCCGACCTGTATAAATAGAAATTTAGGGAGGGAATGCGGCACCGTAATTTGGTGAGGCAGACCTCAAGCATCTTTATGTAACAAGATTCGCTATGCCAGGGAAATGCCAGGTGTTTATACTCTGGAGAAGCTGTCAAATGTGGGTTTCTGGGTTTCTGTGGGTTTCAAATGTGGTTTCTGTCAAATAGGAGTTTCTGTATCCTGTTCATTACTGTTTCTAAGTGAGGTATTGTGACTCCTCTTGGTACTGTATACAGGTCAGCTTAAAATTTTTCCGCAGCTTTTACTATATCTTCGAGATTGCTGATGATATTCCCCTTTTTATCTTTTAGTGCATGCATCACGGTTTGTCCTATGCCAGGTTTATTTTTTACTGATTTCAGGCTGCGTTCATTTTTTACGGCTTCTTCAGTGTTTCTCATGTTATAGTTTCGAATATCAGTTTTTTTCGCCTTGTTGACCAGTTTTGACAGTTCCGCGAATTGCGTAACGCTGTTCGGCCGCCAGTCCCATGCAACCGCGTAGAGCGCAGGACTCTGCGATTCTAGACGTACTGCGCTTACCGCGAAAGGGTAGAAAAACACCCACATAAGCACAGCAGAGAAGTGGCTACGTGAGGCGGTTCGACCGATAACTGTAGAAGCGTCATTCAAAACAATTAATTGTTCTCCACTTCCGGCGGCGTTTTCTCTACTTCCTTTTTCAATAAAAAGATGCTGATCGATAAATAGTCTCATAAACAACGCTTACCTTTTTTATTATTCGCTTTTGCTTGCAGTTTGGTTGTTGCCTTGGCTCTCTCCCTTAGTATATCGCTTAATTTCTCAACTCCTTGCGATTTTTGTATCCAATTGCCAATTTTGCACGAAAAGTGCTATACAGTTAGGGAAAAACAGACGAGGTAACTGGAGACAGTCATCTTGCTTATGGGTTTAAGGGTTATTGCAGGGTTTCATGATGGACGCTCTTTCACTTTATTTTATTTCCCACCTTATCTAACCCATATCACGTGTCTATGGTTCCGGGCATCTGCCAGCGTCGCGGCTAGCCGTAACTCAAGAAAATAATGAAGCAAAGGGAAAAGTTAAACGCAATTGGCGTTTTCTCCGGCCGCAACTCGTTCCATGAGAGTACAGACCAGCTGAGTAACAGCCGCATGCCTCTCCTGGTCCCAGGATCAGCCTAAACAAAGAAGATTGAACTAACAAAAGCAACAGCTATGCGCATGACGGTTGAATAGATGGTGACAACTGAACGCATCTCGAGTTAATCGCGTGGGTGCGGAATCTATGAGAAACCCACCCTTCACATTACAAGAGGTGCCGGTAACTACCACCGTCTAAAAGGAGTGAAAAAGGCAGCTTAATGCTGACCGATGAACAGCTGTCAAGTCTCAACATTGATCTGGTGGCGTTTTAGGAATGTGTGAGGAGTGGTGGCGTGGGTAGGGAGGAGGGGGGGGGGGGGGGGGGGTATGCCACTTGAGTTCGGGGGGGCCCGGGCCCCCCCGGCCCCCCCCCCCCTGGGTACGTGCCTGGTTCCGCCAGAGCCCTCCAGAGAGGGCAGGTGAGGAGATATCTGCGCGTCCCTGTTGGTTGAGCAGAGTCACGTGGTGGAGCTCGCGCCGTAACGACGAAAACAAGCGCACGAATGTCTGCGCGCAGCTGACCTTTTGTTTTTTTTTTTTTAGATGCGCCTATGCCATGACACTACCTTGTAGCCTCCGTATTGTGCTGCCTATGCCAATACGTGCGGCGTCTCTAGCGCAAATTCTTATGCCGCTGTATTATTGTTCTTGAAATTTCTCTTGCGTGGTGCTTTGTTACGGGGCATAAAGATTGCAAGAGCGTCTACTGGCTTTTACACAGCGTGTCCGAACAGAACAAAACGAAAAACGAAAAAAAAATGCGTTACTTCTGACCGGAACGGAAACGTAACCGAAATGCTATTTACTATATTGTTTCGGAGCGAAACCGAAATATTTTTTACTGGTTTTCGGGTCAAGGGGAAAGTCGGTAATCCGAAACGACCGACGTCAGGCACGTATCTTAGGCAGGAATAGTGCGAGCGATAACCCCTCATACGCTCCACCAATCTAAGCCTTTCGTAGGCAAGAGTAGAGAAACGACAAACAACGGAGGCGCACAAGAACAAAGTTCCCAATAGGGGTTCAGAAAGTTTGGTACAAGAGCTTAGTGGCGCTACCCACCGCCCCGTTCGAAAGAGGACGCTAATAGCATCCATCCATCCTGTCGCTCGGTGCGCTAGCCGATCTGCATCATAGCAAAACCCAGGGCTTGCGCGCAGAAGAGCTTATCGTTTCGTTTATGGTCGTTTATGTTGGTTTTATCAGAACAGCGGTGTCGCATTTCGGCGAGTATAGTCGATGGCGTGCTGCTTCTGTGATCTTCCTCGGTGCCTTACAAACTCAAGGCGCCTATGCATGATTGCAGAACCCATAATTCACTTATTGAGAAAAATTAATACTTTGCATGCAAACAAGAACTGTTATGAACCGTTACCGATTTTTTTTTCCGGAGCGGAACTGGTGCAGAATTTTTTGCAGTGAAACGAAACTAAAACCAGAACTAAATACATTTCTTTCCGACACCTTGCAAATTTCACGCATTAATTCTGAATTAAAACATTATATTTTGAGGAAGAAAGACAGAAAATTTGAGAAAGCAACAGACATTTCATTCAGCAGGAACAAGGTACGTCGTAATTACGAAATTTCCAAGCAAACATTTTTGTGCATACGCGTTTGCTGCTACATTATATATATCTATATAAGAAATTTAAAAATATATATATTATTAGGTTTTACGTGCCAAAACCATTTTCTGATTATGAGGCACGCCACAGTGGAGGACTCCGGAAATTTAGACCACCTGGGGTTCTTTAACGTGCACCTAAATCTAAGTGCACAGTTGTTTTCGCATTTCGCCCCCATCGAAATGCGGCTGCCGTGGCCGGGATTCGATCCCGCGACCTCGTGCTCAGCAGCCCAACATAAGAAATTTGCGAATGCATCGAAGTATCTAAAGATAAAAATGGAAAGTATCGTATGGAATTCAACAAGTGCGGTACTGTCTTGTATCTGTATCTCAAATACTTGTTGCCGGAGTATCTTGTACCGTATCATCAAACAATTGCAAAGTATCTATGCCCATCCCTGCTTTCGAGTTGTCTAACAGAAAACTCGAGCTGTTTAGGGCGTTCGCGAGTGCATCACAGCGTGCACGGAATCACAAGTTTCTTAAGACATACGAAGTACAGAGATGCCACTTTTATAAACGAGAGAGTGCATGGACGCTCGCACGCGCAGCCATCGAGACGTCAAAATCATCATGATCATGATCATGATCATCATCATCATCATCATCATCATCTAAGTATGCTGTCACATGCTTATAGAGTTGGCATTGCTACTGCGAAGTTCTGGCCTGGTGGTCTTTACAGCCAAGCTGTTTACCTCTAGTTGCTCGAGCGGCCAGTCGCGCGCAATTATGCGTGTATTCGCGGGCTTCTTTCAAACAATTATGTAGCATGCATTGAGCAACAGAAAGCTGTATCAGGAGTTTTTCATGTCGCTCTACAATTTTCTCGTTGACACTTTTCATCTAAATATAATAATTAAGAAGTGGATTAACTAAGCAAGGCTAATCAGCTAGGTAGGCGGAATGAAAAAAAAATCATCTGAGTGTCTCCTAGTGACGGCAAATAACATTCCCTTGGTTCGATCCAGCTACGTGACATATGCACATATTTAATGTTTGGCACACCTCATCGGCCAATCGAACAGCCCTGATTGTGTACACTGTCAGATGCCCGAAACACTGCAACACGTACTGTGAGACTGCCCAGCATATATGCTGGAGCGAAGGACGTTAGACAGTTTCCTAGCCAGCGTTGGCAGACAACTACTGTCGGAGGAAGCTATTCTCGGCCCATGGCCTGACACTGCAATTTCAATGCGTGCCACAAAAGTATTGTTGAAGTTCCTGCAGGACACCAAGCTCTACGAGCGGCTCTAGCGAGGCAACTGTCTCATGTACATAAGCACTCACCACTTCTCTTATCATCATCATCCATCCCAATACTTTCACTCCCCTTCCCTCTTCCCCAGTACAGAGTAGCAGACTAGAGCGCACTAGCTCAGGTCGACCTCTCTGTCTTTTCTATCAAGAAATTCTATTCATTCATAATGTTTGGCTCACGTTACGTGAAGCACCCCGTATAAGAAGGTGCACTTAGTTTAGCAAGTTGGCCTTCATGCGCTCGATTTGTTTTAAACCCGGTTTGACGAATAATGAGAGGGGGAACGAGTGCGGCAACGATGCCTGTGCACGCTGACTGCGCTTCTGTGGTCACAACGTCCCGCGCGTCGGAGGTGCCGGCGTGGTTGTGGCAGATGCATGGAAGCGGGCGCGGTGACCACGGCGGCGCTTGTGTCGGCCTAGTGTGGTGCCGTATTGAAAAAAAAAATGTATCATTTCATATAATATTCAGCCCATGTATGCAGCCTAAATAGCTTCGCTGGTAATCCGTCCCCAATATGAATGTTGCGGCCACCGCGAATTTTTTCTAAGAATATCGCCTAATATCAGTACACTTAAGAGAGGCTCCTACGTACGTTTTGCTACAACGTTATCACGGCAATTTAGCCCTTCAATTTTGTTGGTCACACTAAGGAGAACAATTTACCATTCCCTTATTATTGCACAAAATGTTCTTTCCTATCAAAAGCAAGAATGAATAATGCGATGCAATGTTTTCAAACACTGGGGGCTATGAAGTACGCCACAATGGAGTGCTTTGCAATAATTTCGACCACCTGGGGTGCTCAACATGCGCCTAAATATACGCGCCCGTGCTTTCTTGCTTTTCACCCCCCATCAATATGCGGCCTCCGGGAATTAAACTCACGACCTCGGGCTCAGCACCTAACGCCGCTGCCGCTGAGCCACTGCGGCGAGATGTTTCTGGGCACAGATGACGTAAAACTCCCTGGGCCAGTGCTCTCTAAAAGTATTTTCTAAAAAAATTGTTTGGCATTTTCTCCAAGGCACACCACGAGAGCGTTACACCGCCGCTTTCTCGCACTCATATAAATTGGTTTGGCTATATACGCAAAAATGTGGGCACCTACTGTATTGTGACGTACATGTATATTCTAACAAGGTTAAAACGATATTTAGCTCGTACTACAGCTTTCTGTTCCCAAAAGTTCACAGGGGTGTTGCATGGTTCGCACTGTTCAATAAAGCGATTGTGATCTTTACCTTGCAGGTTCGCCCCGAAGAAATGAAAAAAAAACAGCTACTTTAATCAATGAACTGTAATGAATAGGTGCTTATGTTTACTACGCGGCTTGCCTTTCCTATATTGCAGTTGATATGCAATAAATACTGGCTGTTAGTGAGCGCCGTGTCTGTCATCTGCACTACACGTCTCGTGTATTTTTCTGTTCGATTCCCTTCATCATCATCATCATAATAATCATCATCATCAGTCTAGTTACGCCCACTGGAGGGCAAAGGCCTCTCCCATAATACTCCAACTACCCCGGTCATGTACTAATTGTGGCCATGTTGTCCCTGCAAACTTCTTGGTGTCATCCGCCCACCTAACTTTCTGCCGCCCCCTGCTACTCTTCCCTTCCCTTGGAATCCAGTCCGTAACCCTTAATGACCATCGGTTATCTTCCCTCCTCATTACATGCCCGGCCCATGCCCATTTCTTTTTCTTGATTTCAACTAAGATGTTGTTTACCCGCGTTTGTTGCCTCACCCAATCTGCTCTTTTCTTATCCCTTAACGTTACACCCATCATTCTTCTTTCCATAGCTCGTTGCGTCGTCCTCAATTTCAGCAGAACCCTTTTCGTAAGCCTCCAGGTTTCTGCCCCATATGTGAGTACTGGTAACACACAGCTGTTATACACTTTCCTTTTGAGGGATAGTGGCAACCTGCTGTTCATGATTTGAGAATGCCTGCCAAACGCACCCCAGCCCATTCTTATTCTTCTGGTTATTTCAGTCTCATGATCCGGATCCGTGGTCACTACCTGCCCTAAGTAGATATATTCCCTTACCACTTCCAGTGCTTCGCTACCTATCGTAAACTGCTGTTCTCTTCCGAGACTGTTAAACAATACTTTAGTTTTCTGCAGATTAATTTTCAGACCCACCCTTCTGCTTTGCCTCTCCAGGTCAGTGAGCATGCATTGCAATTGGTCTCCTGAGTTACTAAGCAAGGCAATATCATCAGCGAATCGCAAGTTGCTAAAGTATTCTCCATCAACTTTTATCCCCAATTCTTCCCACTCCAGGCCTCTGAATAACTCCTGTAAACATGCTGTGAATAGCATTGGCGATATCGTATCTCCCTGTCTGACGCCTTTCTTTATAGGGATTTTGTTGCTTTCTTTGTGGAGGACTACGGTGGCTGTGGAGCAGCTATAGATATGTTCCAGTATTTTTACATATGGCTCATCTACACACTGATTCCGTAATGCCTTCATGACTGCTGAGGTTTCGACTGAATCAAACGCTTTCTCGTAATCAATGAAAGCTATATATAAGGGTTGGTTATATTCTGCACATTTCTCTATCACTTGATTGATAGTGTGAATATGGTATATTGTTGAGTAGCCTTTACGGAATCCTGCCTGGTCCTTTAGTTGGCAGAAGTCTAAGGTGTTCCTGATTCTATTTGCGATTACCTTAGTAAATACTTTGTACGCAACGGACAGTAAGCTGATCGGTCTATAATTTTTCAAGTCTTTGGCGTCCCCTTTCTTATGGATTAGGATTATGTTAGCGTTCTTCCAAGATTCCGGTACGCTCGAGGTTATGAGGCATTGCGTATACAGGGTGGCCAGTTTCTGTAGAACAATCTGACCACCATCCTTCAACAAATCTGCTGTTACCTGATCCTCCCCAGCTGCTTTCCCCCTTTGCATAGCTCCTAAGGCTTTCTTTACTTCTTCTGGCGTTACCTGTGGGATTTCGAATTCCTCTAGGCTATTCTCTATTCCACTATCGTCGTGGGTGCCACTGGTACTGTATAAATCTCTATAGAACTCCTCAGCCACTTGAACTAACTCATCCATATTAGTAACGATATTGCCGGCTTTGTCTCTTAACGCACACATCTGATTCTTGCCTATTCCTAGTTTCTTCTTCACTGTTTTTAGGCTTCCACCTTCCTGAGAGCCTGTTCAATTCTATCCATATTATAGTTCCTGATGTCCGCTGTCTTACGCTTGTTGATTAACTTAGAAAGTTCTGCCAGTTCTATTCTAGCTGTAGGGTTAGAGGCTTTCATACATTGGCGTTTCTTGATCAGATCTTTCGTCTCCTGCGATAGCGTACTGGTTTCCTGTCTAACGGCGTTACCACCGACTTCTATTGCGCACTCCTTAATGACGCCCATGAGATTGTCGTTCATTGCTTCAACACTAAGGTCCTCTTCCTGAGTTAAAGCAGAATACCTGTTCTGTAGCTTGATCCGGAATTCCTCTAGTTTCCCTCTTACCGCTAACTCATTGATTGGCTTCTTGTGTACCAGTTTCTTCCGTTCCCTCCTCAAGTCTAGGCTGATTCGAGTTCTTACCATCCTATGGTCACTGCAGCGTACCTTGCCGAGCACATCTACATCTTTTATGATGCCAGGGTTCGCGCAGAGTATGAAGTCGATTTCATTTCTAGTCTCACCATTCGGGCTCCTCCACGTCCACTTTCGACTAACGCACTTGCGGAAAAAGGTAATCACTATCCGCATATTATTCTGTTCTGCAAACTCTACTAATAATTCTCCTCTGCTATTCCTAGAGCCTATGCCATATTCCCCCACTGACTTGTCTCCAGCCTGCTTCTTGCCTACCCTGGCATTGAAGTCGCCCATCAGTATAGTGTATTTTGTTTTGACTTTACCCATCGCCGATTCCACGTCTTCATAAACGCTTTCGACTTCCTGGTCATCATGACTGCATGTAGGGGCATGGACTTGTACCACCTTCAATTTGTGCCTCTTATTAAGTTTCACAACAAGACCTGCCACCCTCGCGTTAATGCTATAGAATTGCTGTATGTTACCAGCTATTTCCTTATTAATCAGGAATCCGACTCCTAGTTCTCGTCTCTCCGCTAAGCCCCGGTAACACAGTACATGCCCGCTTTTTAGCACTGTATATGCTTCTTTTGTACTCCTAACCTTACTGAGCCCTATTATATCCCATTTACTACCCTCTAATTCCTCCAATAACACTGCTAGACTCGCCTCACTAGATAGAGTTCTAACGTTAAACGTTGCCAGGTTCAGATTCCAATGGCGGCCTGTATTCCCTTCAACATGCATCAACCAGCGCAGTTCCGCAGATTCCTGGGCAGCTATTTTGTAGCGATGCCT